>NW_028261391.1:781413-836413 GCF_051295495.1 Thamnophis sirtalis
ATTCTCTCTCCTGCCTGCGGAGGAGACTCCTCCTGAGTTTCCACAGGAAGGACGGAGGCTGGGTGTGTGTCTTTGCATGCGTTTGTGCGCCTGTTGTCTTTCCTTCCTCACCCTGAAACCCAATCGCTCATCAAAACATCCATCGCATGGATGTTTCCAGGAAAGGCCACATGGTTAGGAGACGCGGAGCAAGCAGGGCAGGCGTACATACCACTGCACTCACACTTGTGCTCCTGGGGTTGTGGCAGTTGTGCTTCTTCCAAGCGCCGTCTTGCTGCACACGCCAAGCCCCTCTGGGGCTTCCGCCTGTGTCCTCTGATTCCCCTGCTCTGAATGTGGGGCCGAGACAGGCCAGCTGTTGAGAAGGAGGCCTCCACTTCTCCTGCCTGAACTGAGGCCCTTCGTGAGAAAAGTTCTCACTTTTCATTCTGGTAGAGCAGGGCTGCCCAAACGTGGCAACTTTAAGATTTGTGCACTTCAACTCCCAGAATTCTCCAGCCAGCTATGCTATGCTATGCTATGCTATGCTATGCTATGCTATGCTATGCTATGCTATGCTGGCTGGAGAATTCTGGGAGTTGAAGTGCACAAGTCTTAAAGTTGCCCAGTTTGGGGAAGTCCAGACATCTTCAAGTTGACAAGGTTGAGAAACACTGGTGTAGACTGTGCTATAGAATGGGATGGAGTATATAGAATAGAAGCTGGAAGGGACCTTGGAGGTCATCTAGTCCATGTCCCCCGCCCAAGCACCCTAACCGTAACCTACACCATTTCTGACCGAGGGCAGCCCCGTCTCTTCTTGAAAGCCTCCAGGGACGAAGCTCCCACAATTCTGAAGGCACCTTCTGCTCCATGGCTTGGTTGTTCTAAAGAGGCTTCTTCACTTTCCCCTATTTCCTGAGGCCGCCCATAGGAAGGAGCCCTACACAATGGCTAAGCCCCAGCAAGACTTAGTTCTCCCTGTCCTGGTTAAATGTTGCTCTTGGCAAGAATAACTCCATGCTCTTGCCCCTTAAATGCCCTCTCTGCTCTGGGGGCTCTTGCTGAGGATGATGGGGGCTGCTTTGAAACAGAGGGTGGGCAAACCAAGGAGAAAACGCTGGTGTCAGAGGGAAGGATGGCTTTCAAGGGAGAACATCTTGGCTGGTTATGGTCCTGATGTCAAATGCACCCTGTAGGTAGAGCTTCTAGAGGCCCTTGGAGGCCAGAGAGAAGGAAGGAAGGAAGGAGTTTTGTCACGGAAGAGATCCCAAAAGGGATGCTTTTTCCAAAGGCAACTGGGATTCCTTGATATATTTTTTTTCTTTCGAAAACATTTCGCTTCTCCTCCAAGAAACTTCTTCCGTTCTAGCTAACTAAAGTTCTAACTAAAGTTAGAACTGAAGAAGCTTCTTGCAGGAGTGTTGTAATATAGTTCCTTGTGCAGGTGTGTGTCCTCCATGGCCTAGTTCATAACGGGGCATGCAGAGCCACGCTGAACCACACAGGAGAAAACAAACTCCTAAAACCCCATAACATCCTGATAGTTCATAACATAACATCCTGAGATGTGCCCTACCATTGACGCCCAGGATTTGACCATATATAGAGAGAACTTTCCTGAAGCAGTAGATTAGAAATTGTACTTTTACAGGCTGTTTTTTATCACATGCTATTGCTCCTCCTGCCTTTGTCCTATCTCAATAAAAGGGGCTCTCAGACCCCCAATCTGGGTCTTCGCTCCATCTCGAGAAAGTTCGTGTCCTGTCTTTTCTCAACATTGGCCTCATGGACGACCCACGGGAACATCACAGTTGGTAGCAGAGGATGGTTACTTCACACAGGAGAAGTGAAATGTTTTCGAAAGAAAAAAAAAATCAAGACAGCCCAGTTTTTTTCCTTTTGGAAAAAAGCACCTTTGGGACAAACCGGGACTCAGATGAGTGAGAATCTGCAGAGACAGTCACGGAAGACGCTTGCAGATTTCGCCTCGTTCTTTTCCTGAAACCTTGAGGATCCCTGCAAGGATTCAGAAAAGCCACGGATTCCTTCTGAGACCTGGCAGATGGCAACCGAGGAGAGGATCCTCTCGGTCCTTTCAGGTATCATTCTCTACTTCCCACCACCCTTTCCGTTTCTTTTCAAGTCCTTTTCAAATCTTGGTGAGGTGGTTTTATATTGGTGAGCTTTGATGTTTCACTTGGCCCCTTATTTCCCTGGGGAGGCCAAATAAGAGACAAGTTCAGGGACAAATGGATCCATCTGCTGGGTTGGCCCAATTCCCTCAGTCTCAAAATCCTTGATGGGATAGGTCGGTGGTTCCCAAACTTGGCAACTTTAAGACTTGTGGACTTCAACTCCCAGAATTCTCCAGCCGGGTGGTTCAAAGCAACCAAATGGGCCCAGGGAGGGGTGCTGAAGGAGCCCATCCCAGTCAGGAAGCCAGGCTGGCAAAGTTCTCCTTGGCCCCTTTCTGCTCCCCTCCCCCCGGTTTGTCCCCAGGTGGAAGAATCCGGAAACTTCTTCAGCCAAGAATGGCTTCCTCTCTCTCTCCCCCCCCTCCCTCCTCTTTCCCTGTCTCTCTCTTTCTCTTTCTCTCTCTCTCTCTCTGCCTCTTTCTCTCCTTCTTTCTCTTTCTCCCTTTGTCTTTCTCTCTTTCTCTTTCTCCCACCCTCCCACACTTTCTCTCTTCTTGCCTCTCTTTCTTCTCTCTCTCTCTCTCCCATTGTCTTTCTTTCTGTTTCTCTCTCTCTTTCTTTCCCTCCCTCCCTCCCTCTCTTTCTCTCTCCTTGCCTCTCTTTCTCCTCTCTCTCTCTTTCTCTCCCATTGTCTTTCTTTCTGTTTCTCTCTCTCTCTTTCTCTCTCTTCCTCCCTCTCTTTCTCTCCTTGCCTCTCTCTCTCTCTCTCTTTCTCTCTCCCATTGTCTTTCTTTCTGTTTCTCTCTCTCTCTTTCTTTCTCTCCCTCCCTCTCTTTCTCTCCCACTTTCCCTGCCCCCCCCTTTCTCTGCTTTCTGATGACTGCACTGGTTTGTATTTGAAACTGAAAACGGTTGATTGGAAACTGTCCCCAGAATAGCACAAAAGGCTCTTGATTTGGGGGGTGGGGGCTGCATTCAAGATTGGGGACTAATTGGCAAATGCAATTGCGGTGATTGTTGAGCGGCTGGGCAGCTGACAAGGCTCACTTCTGGAAGGCTCCCAGCTCCTATTTCGGAGCTGCTGTTATGCCGTCCGACTTGGCGGCTCCTGCGTTTGCCCCCCCTGTGACTCCGGTCTTGAGCCTTTCCTTCCACAGGGGCCCCTCTGGCCCCCAGGGCGGTTGGACCAGTCTTTCCATCCCGGCTGGGTCTTTTCCTCAGGGATGGCCTTGGGGGTCCTGCTTCTCCAGATGTTTGAAGGAAAAGTTAGGGGAGGGAGAGGAGAATTCCCACAGCTCCTCCAAGGGCACCTGGGAAAGACCTTGCAGGTGGATGAAAAGAGGCAGTGTGGGAAATTCTAGTCCAGTGTTTCTCAACCTTGGCAACTTGAAGAGGTCTGGACTTCAACTCCCAGAATTCCCCAGCCAGCGAATGCTGGCTGGGGAATTCTGGGAGTTGAAGTCCAGACCTCTTCAAGTTGCCAAGGTTGAGAAACACTGCTCTAGTCTAACCAGAGGCAGCCGATCCCACAGCTGGATGGTGGCTGGGCGCAGGGGCTCAGAAGGGACCATCCCTTAATTTCTTGGGCAGTAAAGAAGATGGGGAGGGGGGTGGGGGGTGGAGGAGGTTGTATTTTCAGACTTACAAGGTTGATGCCATCCTTCCCAGGTAGATCAGGCAGGAAACGCCGTGAGCCGATTCTACTGTATTGTAAGGCTCCGCTGCAGGGGAAGGGAAGGCAGAGTCAAGAGAGGAACCAGCCTGGAATCCCCACAGAGCCACAAGCAAACTAGGTCCAGCTCTCCTTGAGGAGGGATCAGTGGTGGGGTGCCATTTTTTTTTACTGTTTGCCCATACACGCATGGGCAGAAGCGTCTGGGCGGATGAGCAGAGCCTTCCACCGCCGCTGCTACTGGTTCGCCTGATCTGGGCCGAACTGGGAGCAAGCCACCTCTGGTGTTGGCCATTAGGTGAGAAGATTCAGGTCCAGAGGTTCTTTAGCAACACATAGATTTAACTGGAGCCCCTTCATGTTTGCACCTGATCTTTCACATCTGGCAAGATGAGAAGGGAGGGAGGGAGGGAGATGGGGAGCGAAGAGGAAGGAGTGTGTAGGAGAAGAGTGGCAGAATCCGGTGGTGGAATCCAAAGAGTTTACGTAGTCACAAGGAAACTAAACCCACCTTAGGGGCTAACTGTGAGTTGAGAACGTTGTGTGCCTAGGACTGAGTAACAGGCCGTCCGTTTAACGAGGATTTCGTGAACGGACCTGGTTTTCCAAGACAGAATCTTGCAGGTTTGAAAAGACAGTTCTGGTCTCCATCCCGTCTCCTTTCAAGGCCAAGACATTCGGGAGGGTCTCTTCTCAGCCTCTTGCCCCACTCACTCGGTGGGCTTAAGGGGCCTCTTACCTGCCTGCTCCCTGGGCAGCATCTCTCTGTCCTGTCTCCAAGGCCTCTCGCCCATCATCCACTGGCACCAACTGGCAAGGAAGGTTCCACTAGGCTGGTCCTGAACTTGCCTGATGGGGGCAGGTGATGCAGGATCCTTAGTTTCCACGCCAGCTAATTAGCAAAGGCTCCTTGCCGAGTTCTCTTCATTCATCTTAAAATCCTTAAATCCTCTTAAATAAGCTTTTAACTGTGGGTGGAAACTAAGCAAGGAGAGAAGCAACTTAGAACTAAGGAGAAACTTCCTGGCAGTTAGAATAATTAATCAGTGGAACAGAAGTTGCCTCCAGAATTTGTGAATGCTCCAACACTGGAAGTCTTTAAGAAGAGATTAGACAGCCATTTGTCTGGAATGTATTATATAAGGTCTCCTGGCCCAGCAGGGGGTTGAACTAGAAGACCCCCAAGGTCCTTTCCAACGCTATTGTTTTGTTAGCTGTTAACAAAGGACTGTTGAAGGACTGTCACCTATGAACTTCCTTTGTTTTCCTTGATTTTATCCGACTTCATCGTTTTCATAATTTTTGATGCCCCAGTTTGAAATGTGCCTTTATTGGGAGCTGCCCAGAGATGGCGAAGTTTGGGGTGAGGGATTCACCCACAAATACAACGATCCCTATTTCCAAGGCAAGAACCCCTCGAGTCTTCCTTTCAGAGTCAAAACACCAGCCGAAACGGGCAAAAGCAGAACAGGAAAACCAGGCAGGGTCGGAACAGAGCAGAAATCACAAATTTGACAAGAAGGAGAGTGCAGTAAAAACTCCCCATGGCCACAATATTTTCCTTCTCTCATAAATCAGAGCCAACTTTTTTCAGGCGGCAGGAGACAGCAGTGAGTTTTTGTGTGGGTGTGGGGTGCGTGTGTGGCTATCCTGATCTGGGAATCCTTGTGGCTTCTTGGGAGTTGAACTGTCTTGGCCTCTCCCAAAGAATTGTAGTCTGTTCAATGCTGGAAGACCCCTTAAAGGGACCCATTTTTAACCTACGTGTTTATGTATAGAATCGGTATGGCCGCCCCGCTTGCAGAAAATGTGATTCCGAGAAACGCACAATGAAAGCAACGTTACACAGCAAGGCAACTCCATGGGAAAAAGCCACCCAAGGCCTATTTTGAGTACACCCACATATGCTGCAGCTCAAGGGACAAGATTCTGTAACACACACACACACACACACACACACACACACACAGACAGAGTCAGGTTTCTGAAAGATGCCCTAACTAATTTATGAGCCTCAAGCCAAGTTTCAAAAGAAATCCAGTCATTTATTAGGAACAACATCGTGGCAATACCCCCCCCCCCTCTCTCTCACACACACCCCATACAACCACACAACCACACACCAGGCCCAAGGCTTGAGGGAACAGCCAGCCCTTCAAGGCAGTTGGGAGGAGGAAGAGGATTGTGGAGCAAGGTGAATCACGAGGGGTTGATTCCTTTGCCCCTTTCTTGTCCCAAAATGTCCCAAAAAGGGGTGTGTGGGGGGCAGTTTTAAGTATGGATCACAATCTCATTGTTGGGAAATTCCTTCCTTAATTGCAGGTTGCTTCCCTCCTTGATTAGTTTCCTTCCATTGCTTCTTGTCCTGCCTTCAGGTGGTTTGGAGAACAGCTCAACCCTTTCCCCTTTATGGCAGCCCCTCAAATATTGGCCTGATGGTCAAAGAAGCTGAGTTTGTCAACTGTAAAGACCCAAACTCTCAGCAATGGGGTGAGCTCCCATTCCTCGCCCCCCTCCTGAAAGTGTGCAAATGTGAGTAGGTTAATAGGTACCCCTTCGGTGGGAAGGTAAACAGCATCCCACATGCCTTTGATGTGTAGCTATGCTGGCCACATGGAAAATGTCTCCGGACAAGGCTGGCTCCCTTGGCCAAGAAACAGAGATGAGCACCAGCCCCTGTCAGTCATTCAGTGGTCAGGGAAACCTTGATCTGCTATCATGTCACCCCTGGTCCTTCTCTTTGTCTGAGCTCTTCCGTTAGCCTCCAGCCCGTAATCATCTCCGTTGCTCTTCTCTGCACTCTTTCTAGAGTCTCCGTATCTTCTTTGTATCAGGGTGTCCAAAACCGGATGCAATAATCCAGATGTGTGACCCCACAAGTGCAGTATAGAGAGGTAGTAACACTCCCCGTAATCTTGATTCCATCCCTGTGTTGATGCAGCCTAGGATGGCGTTGGCCTTTTGGGCAGCTGCAGCACACAGCTGGCTCATACTTAAAGGATTGTCCACTGCGACTCCCAAGATCCCTCTTGCAGTTACAGCTGTCGAGCCACATTTCACCTGGCCTCTACCTGAGCACTTGGTTCTTCTTGCCTAAGTCCAGAACCTTCCTTTTCTTGCTCCTGAATTGCATCCTGTAGAAAAGCTGAATTTTGCAGCCAAAACTGAAGAGGGAGCCGGGGGCACCTTTGACACATAACACCGTTGATTGACAGGGAAAGTTTTCCCTGAGCCACGGTGGGATAACCTGTCTGCCCTCCGTGTCGGAGGAAGAGAACTTTTCTGCCTCGGAACACAAGCGGTGTGTGGGGCTTGTGACTCTTCTGGGCCGAAACCCACACTGTACCACACCGGTGCCCGTCCTGTGGCAACGGGCGAGGCTGGCATTTGCACACCAGGTGTGGCCTCACCAGTGCAGCATAAAGTGGCATTGTAGTAGATGACCAAGCTGAGGGAGGGGGGTCAAGCATCTCACCAGTCTGGACTCCCTTTGTGCCCACAAGGGACCTGAATTCCCTGGACTCTGATCTGCCGCCAGTTTGATTTCACCGTTAATAGTTCAGATTCTTGCAGGAGTTTGCAATAAACTTTATATCCATTTTAAACTGCCGGACGTCCTGATGTTCCTGCGCTGGACAGATGCTGCTTTAAAGTCCCGGGTGCCCTGTTTCCCCAGTGGGCTAAGCTTGGTCACTGTACCACTGTGGCTAGATTCGGGGGTGGGGGCGCTTGGGGGGGGCTGGGCAAACGTATCCCATGAAGCAGATGCCGGCCTCTGTAGTTCAGAGGAGACCCCAGGGGGGCAGGAGGACAGGCCAGAACGGTGGGCAGGAGATGTCAGGAACCAGGAAACCTCTGTGTAGCAGTGGCTGATGGAAAGGGAGTTCTCCTGGCCATGACTGCTGGGACTTGTAGTGCATCTCTCTTGGGGCCTTTTCTGATTCCTGGAGAGCCCAGACTTTTGCCTTTCTTTCCTGGGGTCTCCAAGCCCCCCCCCCGGATTCCCAGGGAAGAGGAGAGACCCCCCCCGCTCCTCTCAGCAGCTGATAAGCTGAGATAAAAAGGCTGATTAAAATTGTGGGCTCAGCCCAGCCTCGTGATGCCGGTTCTCCATCCTGGCTCGGCTCTCCTGAATCCTAAGCAGAGCAGCTGCAGCCACCGCCCGCTTGGGCACAAAAGGGGCGGTGTGTGTGTGTGTGTGTGTGTGTGTGTGTGTGTTGTGTGTGTGTCAAATGGGGAGGTGCAGTTCCCTCTGGGCAGCCCCCACCCGGAGGTCTCGTCATCGACTCTGCCGGGGGCTGAGGCCGCTTAGATCATGTCTGCCCCAGAGGTCCCCCCCCTCCTCAGGAGGCGTCTGCAGCCAGCCCAGCAGACATGATGCCAGCCTGGGAGGTGGCAGGACTGGCAACTGATGGGGGGGAGATACAGCCCCCCCCATGATGGGCTGTTTCTCTGTTGGAGTGAGGTGCCGTTTGTCTTCTTTAACGGATGCTGCTTTGGCAATGCCTCCGGTCTCTTTCCTTCTCTCTCTCTCTCTCTCTCTCTCTCTCTCTCTCTCTCTCTCTCTCTCTCTCTCTCTCTCTCTCTCTCTCTCTCTCTCTCTCTCTCTCTCTCTCTCTCTCTCTCTCTCTCTCTCTCTCTCTCTGTCTCTCTCTCTCTCTCTCTCTCTCTGTCTCTCTCTCTCACACACACACACACACACGGAAATTCAAGCAAGAGGTTTATTAATCTCTTTGATGCTCCAGATGCTGAAAGGGAGGCTACGAGTCAGGGAAGCTCATCTCCAGAAAGAGACCCAGCACTTGACTCACAAAGGGAAATCCAATTACAGGCTGTTAATGAAAGAAAATAAAAATGGAAATAAGTGCTTCACTGGTCCTGGACATGAATTGGATGCTGGCTCTTTGCCAGCCGGCCAGAGGGCCTAAACAAATTAGAATAAGATATAGACAGACAGACAGAGATACGTGAGAGAGAGAGATAGATAGATAGATAGATAGATAGATAGATAGATAGATAGATAGATAGATAGATAGATGATAGATAGATAGATAGATAGATAGATATAAAGAGATAAATATTAATATAGATACATAGATCATAGATAGAGATACATGATAGATAGAGATAGATTGAGATGACAGAAATAGACATATAGCTATAATGATAGATGCCAGGTGACATATAGATAGTTATAGATAGATTGGTAGCTATAAAGAGATATAGATACATAGATCATAGATAGAGAAATATGATAGACATAGATTGAGATGACACATATATAAATATAATGATAGATGGATAGATAGATAGATAGTTAGATAGATAGATAGATAGATAGATAGATAGATAGATAGATAGATAGATAGATAGATAGATAGATAGATATAGAGGATTGATAGCTATTTGATTTGATTTGATTTGATTTTTATTATATTTATATGCTATAAAGAGATAAATATTAATATAGATACATAGATCATAGATAGAGATACATGATAGATAGAGATAGATTGAGATGACAGAAATAGACTTATAGATATAGATAGATAGATGACAGGTGAAGATAGTTAGATTGATAGTGTCAGCTTCTGGACACTATGGAGTGACGCTGACAGATAGCTATAAAGAGATACATATTAATATAGATACATAGATCATAGATAGAGAGATATGATAGACATAGATTGAGATGACACACATATAAATATAATGATAGATAGATAGGTAGGTAGGTAGGTAGGTAGGTAGGTAGGTAGGTAGATAGATAGATAGATAGATAGATAGATAGATAAATAGATAGATCATAATAGATAGTGATCAGAGAGACAAACACAGATAAGAGATGATGGATGGATACAGATAGATTTAAAGAACTACATAGATATGGATGATAGATAGATATAGATGCATGATAGATAGCCATGATAAAAAGGTAAATAGAATAGAATAACAGAGTTGGAAGGGACCTTGGAGGTCTTCTAGTCCAACCCCCTGCCTAGGCAGGAAACCCTATACCGTTTCAGACAAATGGCTATCCAGCATCTTCTTAAAGACTTCCAGTGTTGGGGCATTCACAACTTCTGGAGTCAAGTTGTTCCACTGATTAATTGTTCTCACTGTCAGGAAATTCCTCCTCAGTTCTAAGTTGCTTCTCTCCTTGATTAGTTTTCCACCCATTGCTTCTCGTTCTGCCCTCAGGTGCCTTGGAGAATAGCTTGACTCCCTCTTCTTTGGGGCATCCCCTGAGATATTGGAAGACTGCTATCATGTCTCCCCTGGTCCTTCTTTCTATTAAACTAGACCTACCCAGTTCCTGCAACCGTTCTTCGTATGTTTTAGCCTCCAGTCCCCTCATCCTCTTTGTTGCTCTTCTCTGCATTCTTTTTTATATCATGGCGACCAAAACTGGGTGCCTTATAAAGAGAAACATAGATATAGATGATTGATGGGTAGATAGATATAGATAAGACAGAGAGAGAGAGAGAAAGGAAAGAAAGAAACAGAGAAAGAAAAATACATACATACATACAGGTGGGTGAGGGGTTAGAAAAGGAGGGACGTCTAGGGTGGCCGAGACTCTTGGCTAATACTCAAATGATCAGAGTTCACGAAAGAATTCGGCCTGGCTTTCAAACGGCTCCCTTTCATCCTGTGGGGGCATCCCTACCGCCATTAGTTGCTTGATCTGCCGGGGCCCAGATAGACTCTGCTTTCCTATGGTGGGAGATCTTGCCTGCCTCAGACCTGCAGCCCCCTCCCCCTCCCTACCTCCCCCCCCCATGTGCAACCACAACAGCCACTGCTGATACCTTTGGTCACTGGGAGGCTGGCCTGGCTTCTTGGAGGGTCTGGGGGGCAGGTTCCCCACCCTCTTAAGTCCCGAATCAGGACATGGCTGTTTCAGAGGAGCCAAAGACCCCCTCCTCCTCCTCCTCCTCCTCCTCCTCCTCTTGTGGGTGGGGAGACTTTTCCTCCAGGCTCAGCCTCCCTCCTCCGGTCCCTGCTGGATGCTAGAAGCAGCAGCATGGGGCTTTGGCGCCCCCTAGAGTTGTGATGAGAGCACACAGGTTGAATACCTGGTTTTTTCCCCCCTCTGGCTCAAGGGGTCCTTAGGAGGGGGGCGAGGAGGGGGCGTTTGGGCACAATCCAGGTTCTCCCCTCACAGGCAGGTTGCATACAAAAGAGAGAGTGATGTTAGATCGGGTAATGGAAAGGCACACAAGGCTAAAGGCAACAACAGCTCTTTATTGAGGTGGCGCAGTGGCTAGGGTGCAGCACTGCAGGCCACTTCAGCTGACTGCTAGTTCTGCAGTTCGGCGGTTCAAATCTCACCGGCTCAAGGTTGACTCAGCCTTCCATCCTTCCGAGGTGGGTGAAATGAGGATCCAGACTGTGGGGGGCGATATGCTGACTCTGTAAACCGCTTAGAGAGGGCTGAAAGCCCTATGAAGCGGTATATAAGTCTAACTGCTATTGCTATTGCTATTGTTATCTGTAGTTCAGCGGTTCTAATCTCACCGGCTCAAAGGTTGACTCAGCCTTCCATCCTTCCGAGGTGGGTGAAATGAGGACCCGGATTGTTGTGGGGGCGATATGCTGACTCTGTAAACCGCTTAGAGAGGGCTGAAAGCCCTATGAAGCGGTAGATAAGTCTAACTATTGCTATTGCTATTTATTAAAGTACAACAAGTGAGAAGAATCCAGTGAAGGTTGTGTCTGACTGCAGCCCTTTAATAGGGAGCTGTCAGACCCTTCGACCAATGAGATTAAACCTCTGTTCCTGCCGGAACAGAGGACCTTGGTGAAACCACTGTAGTTGAAGCAAGTATCTGACACCCCTCCCCTCTTGGATGGAATAATAGCCACCCAGAGTCCTCCGGGATTGGGCGGCCTATAAATCCATTAAATACAAATACAATACAATAATCCTACTGGTTACGTAGTCACGCAGGTAGGCGGGCGTTTTGGTAGCTCTACCCCGCAGTTCAGTCGGAGGGTGTTCTTGGGACCTGCTTGCTCCGCAGTTCCGCTTGGTGGAAGCTCCTGGAACCTTTCACAGGCCGCGGCTGGAGCTTCTGGATCCGGTTCGCTTTGGAGCTCGCTGTGGGTCTGCAACATAACCAGATAAGTTCCCCGGTACCCTCGGGCTTCAGCTGCCTGCGGAAGGAGTGAGTGTTTGCTCCGTTTGTGTAGGGCTTTGGCTAACTCATGCAGGAGTTGCCTCTGGTTGTCTAAGAGTGGAGTTGGAGGTTCCACCACAAAACCGCGGAGGACAAAATCACGCTCGACGAAAGCGCGCATTTGACGTCATCACAGCGCGATGAAAACATCCGCTGTGATCGAAAAATGTAAAAATAAAGCGAAAACCTTACCCTAACCCCCCAAACCTAACCCTAAATCTAACCCTAAACGTAACCCTTAACCTAACACTAAACCTAACGCTAACCCTTAACCTAACGCTAAACGTAACCCTAACCCTTAACCTAACCCTAACCCTAAACCTAACCCTTACCTTTATGTGAATCGGCTTGCTTTAATTTTAATTTTATTTCAATTTTTAATTTTTTTCGTCGCGCTGTGATGACGTCAAATGCGCGCTTTCGTCGAGCGAGATTTTGTCCTCCGCGGTTTTGACGGGTCACGGAGTTGGAGGGGCGGCCACGGAATTGGTCAATGTGCCTTCTCCAATTCTGACCGTCCTCTACGAGATAAGAGCGAGGCCTGCTGATGCCTATCACTGCGGCAGGAATCCACAGGGTTCCCCCGGCGTAGTTGTGGGCGTATACCGAATCTCCTATGCTAAAGTTCCGAATCTTGCTTGTGGAGTCCGGGGGCGATGTGGCAGAATAATTTGGGTGTAGCTGTTCTAAGTGGGACCTTAGCCGGTGACCCATGAGACGCTCGGAGGGGCTTCTCCCTGTAGTGGCACTTGGCGTGATATGTTGAATTAAGAGATAATGGTCAACCCGTGTTGCCAATCTCCCGGGCCCATCCTGGATAGGGCCTCTTTTGCAGATCTTACCATTCTCTCCACCTGACCGTTGGAGGCCGGATGGAATGGCGCCACCAGGGCATGCTTGATTCCCTGAGCTGCTAGGAGGGTCTCAAATTGCATGGCCATGAATTGGGGCCCGTTGTCAGAGACCAGGACGCCGGGCAGGCCGTGTGCAGAGAAAAGTCTCCGTAGTACCTAGATCAGTGTTTCTCAACCTTGGTAACTTGAAGATGTCCGGACTTCAACTCCCAGAATTCCCCAGCCAGCATTCGCATCTTCAAGTTGCCAAGGTTGAGAAACACTGACCTAGATGACCACTTTTGCTGTAGTGGAGATCATCAGGACTACCTGTAGCCACTTCGATTAGGTGTCCACAGCTACGAGGAATGTCTGGCCATGAACTGGGCCAGCAAAATCAATGTGCACCCTAGACCACGGTGCTTGAGGTCACTCCCACTCCTTAGTGGGCGCCCCTGGGGGAGCTGCTCTGGGCTCCTGGCACGGTGTACAGGTAGCCACCCATTCTTCGACCTCCCTGTCCACGTTAGGCCACCACACATAACTCATAGCCAAAGACTTCATCCTGACAATTCCAGGATGCTCTATATGTAAAGCCTCTAATACTGCAATGCGCAATTTGGGTGGAATACAGCGGTGGGTTTCAACCGCTGAGACGGAGGCCTTTGTCTCGAATTGTAGTCAAAACTGTTCGCAAATGTTTGAAAAGTTGCGCCTCAATTGCAGCCAATACCAAGATGTCGTCGAAATAGGGGACGACTCCTGGAATCCCCTGCGAAAGCCGTTCCATGACGCTTTGGAACAGTCCTGGGGCGATACTAACACCGAATTGCAGGTGGTGACATTTGAATGCACCCCTGTGCATCACAATGGTTTGGGCCTTCGCCATAGCGCCATCTACTGGCAATTGTTGGTATGCATGCACCATGTCCAATTTAGCGAATATTTTTCTGGGGCCTAAAGAATGGAGTAGATGCTGTACAATGGGTACAGGGTAAGCGCTTTGTTGCAACGCTTGATTGATTGTGCATTTGTAGTCCGTGCAGATGCGGACAGACCCTTCAGATTTGACATGTGTCACTATAGGGATCTCCCAGCATGTGTGATCAACCGGCTCTAGGATTCCCTGCCTACGAGCTTGTCAATTTCCATATCAATTTGGGGGCGGAGAGCAAAAGGTACTTTCCTGGGTTTTAGCCTTACGGGGGCTATATTGAGGTCCAAATTAAAGGAGATTGGAGTCCCCACATACTTACCCAGACTGGTGCCGAAGATGTCCCCGAACTCCTTAAAGATGGCTTCGGCGCCTTCGTCTTTCAAGGCGTTGATACCGGTCACTTCTAGCCCAGGGCTTCGAACCAGTCAAGCCCCAGGAGGCTCTGCAGGTTGCCACTGACTACCGTCACTGGGAGTTGGCCGCTGAAATGCTTGAATTTCACCTGGAAGGTGCTTTGGCCCACGATGGGGACCTGGTTCCCCTGGTAATCGTGAAGGCGGATGTCAGGGGTGCATAGATGTTGTTTCTTCAGGCGAGGGATAGCCTGCTTGAGGGTAGACCACGGCATGATGGTCAGTGAGGACCCGGTGTCGATCTCCATTTCACATGGAGAGTCCTCGATGAGGACCCTGACCTTCAGCTTTTTTGGCTGCCTGGTGCGGACTTGGCCAATTGACGTATGGTAGGTGACTCTAGTGTCGCCCTCTGAGCGCCGTGGTGGCTTCTGCCAGGCCCCTTGGTTGGGCCTCTGCTGGTGGTTTGGTATGCTTCTTGACTGCCAGGTAGTAGCAGGGAGTTCACTCCGGCACACCTTGGAGATGTGCCCCTTTCGCTTGCAGTGCTGGCAGGTAGCATCGTGGAAACAGCAAGCTGATCTGGCATGGTCTCCTCTGCAGCTAGTGCAAGGCAGGAGAAGCGGTTTGAATTTGCGTGCCGGTTGGGCGCGGCTACTGTCTGTGCGGCAGCTGTCATATTCCTCGCCTTGCGATGTACGCGTGTACTCTTTCGCGCGTCTCGTAGAGCACTTTGGCGCTGCAGAGTTTCAGTGGATTTGACGGCCGATTCGGACCCTCTGGCTTCATCCAAGGCAATTGGTAGAGTGAGGTTAGATTTAGCAAGTAACCTCCTCTGTAAATTAATGTCCCGCACACCGCATATAATGCGGTGAAGAATAAATTTGTCTAGGTCTCGGAACTCACAGTACGCTGCAGCCTTTTGTAGCGCCGCAACGTACTCGTTGATCGATTCGCCCTCCTTCTTGTTCCGAATGTTAAATTCATGCCGGCGAACGTGCTTCGACGGCTTGGGAGCGTAGTGGGTCCTCAGCGTCTGATGGAGCACGGACCAAGCGACTGATTGTAGCGGCGTTGGTTCAGAAAGGTCTCCCGCCGTTTCGAACACTTCCCTGCCACAGTATCCGAGGAACATGTTCTTCTTGCGGCCTTCAGAAAGGCCCATGAGATCGTCGGCTTCGGGGAAACACTCGAACCTCAGCATATATGAGTCCCAGTGCTCGGTGACTGGGTCGTACGGAGTCGGTGGGGCGTGCCTGGGCGTTTTGTGTTCTGAGGGCGTTTTGAGTTTGACGCTCAGAAATGGCTGCTCGAAGCCGCGCTGAGCTCCGGGCCGGATGTACTTGCTGGATTGCTATGCTCTTTTTGGTTCGCCTAGTTGTCTTCCAATCCCATCCTCGTCGCCAACAACAGTTCTTTATTAAAGTACAACAAATAAGAAGAATCCAGCGAAGGTCAAGTCTGACGGCAGCCCTTTTATAGGGAGCTGTCAGACCCTTCAACCAATGAGATTAAACCTCTGTTCCCGCCGGAACAGAGGACCTTGGTGGAAACCACTGTAGTTGAAGCAAGTATCTAACACAGTGTTTCTCAACCTTGGCCACTTGAAGACGTCCGGACTTCAACTCCCAGAATTCCCCAGCCAGTGAACTAACAGAAGGCCTTTGCAATAGTGGTGATGACTATAATTGTAGAATGAAAGCGAAGGTTCCTTCTTCGAAGTTGTGGCTTGGCTGCTGAACATTTCAAAATCAAATCAAACCTTTATTGTCAATGCACAACGTGTGTAGAGTGAAATTGAATGAGCCTCCCTTGGTGCATCCCACCCCCACAAAAAAAACCACAAAATACATCTCAATAACTCAATAAATGAAATAAATAGAATATCCAAGCCCAAATAAATAATACCTCACACACATTCCCATATATGTGTACGTATGTAACATTATATTACATTAGTATGAACATGTTGCATGTTACACTGGCACTGTAAGTCTATCACATGAAGCCTGACTGTGGCGTTGTGTTGTGTTCAGGAGTCTGACAGATAAAAGCTGTTTTTCAGCCTATCCCTTGGGCTGGCTAGGCTTCTAGCTGAGCCGAGGTGGCGCAGTGGTTAAATGCAGCACTGCAGGCCACTTCAGCTGACTGCTAGTTCTGCAGTTCAGCGGTTCAAATCTCACCGGCTGAGGGTTGACTCAGCCTTCCATCCTTCCGAGGTGGGTGAAATGAGGACCCGGATTGTTGTTGGGGGCAATATGCTGACTCTGTAAACCGCTTAGAGAGGGCTGAAAGCCCTATGAAGTGGTATATAAGTCTAACGGCTATTGCTATTCCTTCCTTCTCCCCTATCCCTCCCTCCATCCTTTTCCTTCCTTCCTTCCTTCCTTCCTTCAAGGTTGACTCAGCCTTCCATCCTTCCGAGGTGGGTGAAATGAGGACCCGGATTGTTGTTGGGGGCAATTATGCTGACTCTGTAAACCGCTTAGAGAGGGCTGAAAGCCCTATGAAGTGGTATATAAGTCTAACGGCTATTGCTATTGCTATGGATCAGCAGGGAGTCATCAAGAAGTTTTGTGATGGGTCTTTGTCTGAAACGGCATAGGATCTCCTGCTTGAGCAGGGGGGGGGAGTTGGACTAGAAGACCTCCAAGGTCCCTTCCAACTCTATTCTAAATAAGGAGCTTGACCCCGGGACACTGTGACCATCATAAACATGAGTCAGTTGCCAAACATCTGACTTCTGATCATAGGGATGCTATAACAGTTGTAAGCATGAAAAACGGTTATAAGTCGCCTTTTTCAGTGATGTTTTAATTTTGAACAGTCACTAAATGAGTGGTTATAAGTCGAGGACTACCTGTACGACAGACAGAGACTTATTGCAAGTGGAATAATGAATGAAGATATTGGGGATGTAAAAAAATAAGGACATTATACATATATATAGATATATATGTATATATATAGCAAATGCTTCTCATCTTTTCCACTTTCTGGCTATTTAGGAAGATGGGAAAAATAGGAAGGAAAAGAATGGGGGTTTCTAACAATCCACCAGGGTCTCCTCTGCTCTTCTTCTCACCTGTCCCCAGGTGGAGGAGCAGAGAAAAAAACCCATCTGGGATCAGAAAGCTCCCTCCTTGAGTGGCAGGTGCTCCAATTGGCCACAGGGGGGCAGCATAGCTCCTCAGATGGCATCCCCTCACTTGGCACCATAAGAAAAATCCCTCTTTTTCATCAGCTCAAAGCAGGGAGAAACTGGCATCGCCAGGGCTTTGGGCCTCTTTCCCAGAGGGAAGCTGCTCTCCAGCCCAGCAGTGCTGATGTGGGGCAGACCTGGGGGTTCCTGAGGCAGGGAGGAGTGGGGGGGGGGGTCGTTTCGTAGGCTTGGGGCAGCCCCAGGCTTTTTGGGGAGGGAGGGTCCTTCCTCCTCTGTTTCCTGCCCTTCTACAGCCAAACAGGAGAGGTGGCAAATGCAGGGGAGCTTTTTAGGCCTCTGCAAGTCCTGGGAGGTGGGTGGGTGGGAGGATCAGGGTGCCCCATGCTGGCCAGCAGTGAGAGGGTCTATGGCAGAAGGGTCCAACCTTGTAGACTTCAACTCCCAGAATCCCCCAGCCGGCTTTGATCTGGGCCCAGGGAGGAAAAGGGTCATTTTGCAACCAGAGGGACGGCTGGCCGAATAAGCCCAAACAGGCTGAATGTCGTCCCACCCCGCCCGTATGTGTGCCCAAAGGCCAGATGGGCATGTGCTTTGTGCCCAGGGGATGCCCTTAACAGGGCATCAAATAGGAAGGGGTGGGGGGGAAAGAGGAACATTAATGCAATAGCAATAGCAGTTAGACTTATATACCGCTTCAAAGGGCTTTCAGCCCTCTCTAAGCGGTTTACAGAGTCAGCATATTGCCCCCAACAATCTGGGTCCTCATTTTACCCACCTCGGAAGGATGGAAGGCTGAGTCAACCTTTGAGCCGGTGAGATTTGAACCGCTGAACTGCAGATCTAGCAGTAGCCTGCAGTGCTGCATTTAACCACTGCGCCACCTCGGCTCTGCAGGGCTGGTGAGGGGGATGCGGAGAGGAAGGGGCTCTTTTTTTCAAAACTGCCTTTGGGGCTCAAAGAAAAGACTTCCTGGAGTTAAAGTGGCCAGGGGCTCCATCCCTGGGGGGTGTAAAGAAAAGAGGGGACAGTAGAGCACGGGGAGGGGGGGTCAGACTGGATTCCTTTCCAGGGCCAGATGGGCATTGTAGTTCTCCATGGGCCGGGGGGGGGGAATGGGGGGGGACAGGGCCCATTTTGGCCAGCAGGGGCATCACTGGCCATTCCTTCCACGTTTCCAGAGGGCCCTGCGGGACCAATCGAAGCCGCCCTCGGCCTGGGTCCGACCTTCGGGCCTTGAGCTTGACCGCCCTGGTCCAGGGTCTCCTCTGGACTAGATGACCTCCCACCTCTGTTCTCCTGAGCAGCTGAGCTCCTGGGGAGGACCAGGGCTTCAAGGCTGCAGGCCTCAACCGAGGGAAGCTTTCAGGGTGACGTGTAGGGGTCACACGGCTTCCTACTGCACGGGTGAGGCCACACAGACAGTCCTTGACTTACAACAGGTCAAAGTTACAACGGCGCTGGGAAAGATGACCTATGACCAGTTTTCACACTCACGGCCACTGCAGCATGCCCAGGGTCGCGTGATTTATATTCAGATGCAACTGTCTCATATTTATGACGGTCGCAGACTCACACGACCCCCCCCAAAGCAAAGTCGGCGAGCAAGCCAGATTCACTCAACGTCTGCAGCGATTCACTTAACAACGGTGGCAAGGGAGGTCAAAAAATGGGACAAACCTCACTCACTGAGTCGACGTACGGCTACGAAACGGTGGTTGTAAGACGAGGACCGGCCGTCCTTGAAACCCCCTGCCCGGTTCTGCTCCCGCAGGGACCCAAATCTGCGGTGCAGACGGCTGTGCAGGGAAGAGCCACGAAGGATGAGCCACACAGGGAGCCCCGGGGGGCCCAGCAAAAGGGGGGGGGGCGCTGGGGGTGACGTGGCAGCAGCCTTCCAGTAACCCCCCCTCCCCCCCCCGGCCTCCCCCGTGCCCTGGCATTTCACCAGCGCTTCCTTGGGGAGGGCAGGAGGCCTCGGTGAAAACAACCTGCCTGCGCTGGGGAATCGGCCTCCCCCGAGGGGCTCCCAGGGAAGGGAAGGATCCGCTGGCCGGAAACCCTGGCTTGCAGGCGGCTGTTGCTGCCTCGGCTGTCATTTCCCAGCCCCGGCTTTGATTTAGGGGTCGGGGAGTCCTTGAAGAGGGAGGCAGGGGGCGTCTGTTGTCAGGCAGAAACGGCCGCCTGCTCCCCCAGCCCCCCCCCCCTCTGCAGCCTAAAATCCGCCATGTTTTGGCTCTGACTGGTCAGCAGAGAAGGAGGCAGGGTAACCGTCTCCCAAGAAGGGCTGGCACAGGACAGAGCGGGGGAGGGGGGGCTATTCTCCGAAGGCAGCAGAATGCAATACCATAGCAGAGTTGGAAGGGACCTTGGAGGTCTTCTAGTCCAACCCCCTGCCTAGGCAGGAAACCCTATACGGTTTCAGACAAATGGCTATCCAGCGTCTTCTTAAAGACTTCCAGTGTTGGGGCATTTACGACTTCTGGAGGCAACTTCTGTTCCACTGATTAATTGTTCTCCCTGTCAGGAAATTCCTCCTCAGTTCTAAGTTGCTTCTCTCCTTGATTAGTTTCCACCCATTGCTTGTCCTGCCCTCAGGTGCTTTGGAAAAGAGGTGGCCTCCTCTTCTTTGGGGCAACCTCTCAAATATTGAAAGATGCTCTCCTGTCTCCCCTGGTCCTTCTCTTCACTAGACTAGGCGTAGCCAATTCCTGCAACTTTTCTTCTTCGTACGTTTTATCCCTCCCCGTCTCCTCATTTGCTGCTCTTCTCTGCATTCTTCCTGGGGTCTCAGAATCCCCTTTGTGGACTGAATAAAGGGAACTCAAACTCCCAAACTCTTTTGCTATGTTGTGGAAACGGCCTGAAACGGAGCCCAGGAGATTGGAGATTGGGCCATGCAAAGGTCTCCTCTGAGAAGAGAGGAACCGGACTCCCAGAGAGAGAGAGAGAGAGGGAGCGAAGGACTGTCCTTGTCAAGAGAGGCTTCTGGGAAGACTCCATAGCCCATCCTCCGCGCCTGGTGGCTGAAGGAAAAAGGCCTTGTCGAGGCTGCATCAACCAAAGTGGTTTGCAACCAGGAGTTCCTGTGGCCCACAGATCGGGCCCCTCCTTCCAACTATCTAAATCTAGAGCCCCCCCCCACTCCATAAATTGCAAGCAGCTCAGGGGACCCTCCAGGGACTGAATTCTGGGGTGGGGCGGTGGGTGGGAGATGGTTGGAGAAACTTAGCCGGGGGGAGGCGAGGGGATTGGGATCTGCTGACCAAAATCAGGGAGGCTTCCGGGGGAAGATCCAGAAGCTTCTTCTTCTTCCTCCTCCTCCTCCTCCTCCTCCTCCTCCTCCTCCTCCTCCTCCTCCTCCTCCTCCTCCTCTCTTCCCCTTCTAGATGCATTTTAATTATCCGCTGCTCCCTGCAAGGAGGCTGCCTGGGAGGGATGAAATATTAATACAGCATAAAGCATCCGCCTGCCTCTTCCATAACAAACAGGGCTGCAGATGGCACCTCTAAGCAAGGCTTGAGCTGTGTGTTTGTGTGTGTGTGGTGGGGGGGAGGGGATCCCCCTCTGCAGGGCTTTTCCAGGAGCTGAGAGGGGGCAGGGGAGGGAGGGGTGGGTGGACAAGAGCCTGGGAAGGGGGGGGGTCATATGGAGCAGCAGAGAGGAAGCTGCTTTTGATTCCTGCTCAGTTGCACCGAGGCTGAATTGGGGGGGGGAGAATTGGGCTGCAGCAACAGAGCCATTCTTGGGGGTTCTTCTTGGGGAGGGCTCTGGTGGAGAGGCTCCCCCTCCCCCCCAAAGGGTCTTTCTTGGGAGACCCCCAGCAAACGGTGCTGTTGTAGGGCAGAAAGGCAGGAGCCCAAAAGGAAATTCTGCTTTGCGCAGGGAGGTGCCAGCCGCTGCTGGAGCCTTTCAAGCTGGCACCATCTGGATCTTCGTAGCTCCTTGGTTTTCTTGCCGACGTTTCATGACCCAACCAGGTTACATCATCAGTGCCTGAAGGGATGGGGTTTGTGGAGAGGAGGAGGAGGAGGAGGAGGAGAGGAGGAGGACGACAGTGTGGTTTCTGGTTTCTGGTTTCCCTGGCAGATGTATCGTTATCCAACTAGTACGAGAAGGGAAGGCCGGTTGCTTTCTATTTATATACAGCATAACCCAACTCCCTTCTAGCACTGATCATGGTACCTAGATGGGTCATGAAACATTTGCAAGAAAACCACCAAGCTCAGAGATCAACGGCTGTCTCCCTCTCTGTCTTTTCACCCGGAAAGGGAGCTGTCTGCCGTGTGGATCTTATGAATGCATCTTAAAAGGCTGTTGGTTCTTAGCAGTGTCTAACCTATTGGGAGTATCCAAGCACTTTCTTTCTTTTATTACTATTTTATTTATTAAATATATTTATATGCCGCCCAATCCCAATGCCGCCCAATTATAGAGCCGAGGTGGCGCAGTGGTTAGGGGTGCAGTACTGCAGGCCACTTCAGCTGACTGTGATCTGCAGTTCAGCGGTTCAAATCTCACCGGCTCAAGGTCGACTCAGCCTTCCATCCTTCCGAGGTGGGTGAAATGAGGACCCAAACTGTGGGGGCGATATGCTGACTCAATTTGCTAAAAAATCTGTAAACCGCTTAGAGAGGGCTGAAAGCCTTATGAAGCGGTATATAAGTCTAATTAATAAATAAATAAAATTAAATAAATCCCGAAGGACTTCACTTTCTGTTAGTAGCCTTCCCAGAAAGTCTGCAAGGCAGGACTGGATCCTTCCTGGCAAACAGGTGATGGGGAAGGAGAAGGAGGCCAGATTCCAAAGGAGATCCCTGAATCGGGGGGCTTAGAGAAGCCCCCCCCCGCAGCTGTGGCCCCTTTAAGGCTTGTGGACTTCCACTCCCAGAATTCCTCAGCCAGCTATGCTGGCTGAGGAATTCTGGGAATGGAAGTCCACAAGTCTTAAAGGGGCCACAGCTGGGGGGCCCTCCTTTAGAGCAGTGTTTCTCAACCTTGGCAACTTGAAGATGTCCGGACTTCAACTCCCAGAATTCCCCAGCCAGCATCCGCTGGCTGGGGAATTCTGGGAGTTGAAGTCCGGACATCTTCAAGTTGCCAAGGTTGAGAAACACTGCTTTAGAGGACCCTCCTGAAATGAAAGAGTGCAGTTTCCACACCTGAACAGCAGGTGTCAGGGACACAACAGTTGTGTTAGCTGCAAGGAAAATAAATAGGCACATTCCTCCTTCCACAGCGGCTGGGTGGAAAATCAGTGGCAGAGACACCAATCCCTTCTATTTATCTGTGGGTGGGCGGGTGTGATTTTTTATTAAAGTCATACTTGGGAGAATAAAAGCAGGGCAAACCTTGCGAGAGAAACGTCAGTCAAATAAAGTCGCTGCAGAGAAGGGAAAACGGACTGATAAAGAAACGGCACTTACAAATACACTTATGTTGTGTCTTACGACCACAATTCGACCCAGAATTTCCGTTGCTAAGTAAGGCAGTGATTGACCAAATTTCGTCCCGCTTTAAAACCTTTCTTGCCCCAGTTGTTAAGTGAATCATTGCTAAGGTAGTAACATGGTTGTTACTTATTGTATTTGTTAGTTCCCCCATTGAGTTGCAGGAGGGTCACTGCAACTGTCATAAGTGTGAGTCAGTGGCCCACTGTCTGAATTTTGATCACGTGACCAAAGGGATGCTCCAATGGTCGTAAGGGTGAGAAAAATGGCCATGTCACTATTTTCAGTGCCATTTTAACTTTGGGTGGTCTCTAAGCGAACAGTTGTAAGCTGAGTACTACCCACAGAAGATAATTCCCTCCCTCCCATCGTCCATCCTTTCTAATCACCCAAACCCCCAGGCCTCAAGTTCGTTTTGTTCTGGGTTATTTTTTTTAAAAAAAGGATCCGGAAAGAGTTTTCAGCCACTAATAGAGGTAAATCCTCGCCCTACGACCAGGATTGGGCTGAGAATTAAAAATCATAACTCGTACTGGCCATTAAATGGGTCATACCGTGACTGGCACAATCTGACCACATTTTGGTTAAGTGGTGAAGCCAGAGGACCGTCCCCAGGGGGCAGCTGTCCAGCGCCCCAAATGGCACCATGGCATCAGACTGACCGAGGGGGTGGGGGGTGGAAACAGATGCCAAAGCTCTGGGTCTAAGTCGTATCTTTGGAGGTTGCTAAGAATGGTTGTAAGTCTGAGGACTCCGTGTCAATATAATTGCAGAAGGTGCTTGAATTACGGCTGTTCATGTAGTGACCATTCAGAGTTATAACATCACTGAAAAAATGTTGTTGTCGTGTCCCCTTGGTCACGTGATCAAAATTCATACGCTTGGCAATTGACTTGTATTTATGACGGTCGCAGCATCCCAGGGTCACTGATCCCCTTTTACAACCTTCCGACAAGCCACGTCAAGGGGGAAGCAGGATTCACTGTACGACCATGTGACTATCTTAACTAGAGCGATTCACTTAACAACTGTGGTGAGAAAGGTCATAAAAGGAGGTGAAACTCACTTAACAACTGCCTGTCTTAGTAACGTAAATTTGGGGCTCAATTGTGGTCGTAGGTCGAGGACTCCCTGTGAACATTTTCCCAGGACGCCCACATCCATCCGCTTCCTTTAGTTTTTAAGTGTGATTTTGATTGAAACTTTAGAAGGGAAGATAAAATCCAGCAGAGAAAGTAAGGAAGAAAAAAGAGAAAGTAAGAAATCGAAGACAAAACGAAAAGTGCAAGAAAAGAAAAAAAGTTGGAGAAAAATATAAAAGAAAGAAAAATATATAAAGAAATGGCTCTGATATTTTTCACAGCAATAGGTACATTGTATGTTAACCTCTCTCTAAGGTTGAATCCTAAAACTTCCTATAATCTATTCTAATTCTAATCATCAAAGCCATAAATCACAAGTTCATTTTTTCCCCATCTTTATGCAAAAAGCCCACAAGAAGTTTTTAGCCAGCAATAAATGCAAAAAGTGTCTTTCCTTTGATCGGATAAATTAATGTATCCATCTCAGAAAGATTTGTCATTTTTGCAAAATAATCCTCCACCTCTCTATCCTTAAAATAATCTCACAGCAATAATCATATATTGAAATAAACTTCCATGGCTTTTCTTCTTTTTATTAATTAGTCCTAAAAAGAAAAGTTCAATTGGATATTAATTTTTAAAACACTCTGCATCCAACGATGTGCAAAGGAATCTAATTTTTAAAAACCTTTTTTACCTGATCACCAAGCAGGATGAAATGTCCCTTCATATATAGTTCATTTTTCCAACATACATTTAAAATGCTTTTATGTATTCTGGCATTATATATTCACAATACATTTCATTTTATAAACCTTCTGTTTAAGATCATAACACAATGCAAATTTCAGCCCTTTTAACTACATATTGATCTGTATTGATCCGTCTGCACGTTATAATTCGAAATTCTTACCCCAATTTATCACAGATTCTTTAAGCTGTTCTTCCTTTGCTTTAGAGTTTGACAAAACTTTATACCTTTTAGTCATTATATGCTCATCATCAGTATACAATTCTTTTTATCAAATTTTCCTTTATCTACGCTGGCCGAGCAGAAAGTTCCAAATCTTTTTTCCCAACTCCTAAAAGAAAAAAAAACTTCAGGTTCCAATATTTTTAATTTTAAGAATCTTCTGCATTATAACATGGATCTGGGCCCAACGCTTCTCTGCTTTGGCACAAGTCCTTCCAAAGGCAATAAAAAGTATCTTCTTTACACTTCCAAGAGGATTTTGAAACACGTTTATACATCTTTGGCAATTTATCGGGAGTTAAGCATCAACCATACATCATTTTATAAACAACATTCTTTCACTTTACAATTCAATGTAAATTTTCAACAGTTCATCTGCATTTATTCACATTGCTCAGGCATTGTATTCTATATGAAGTTCCTTGCCCGCTAAATTATATACTGTTTCACATATTTATTTATATTTATTCAAAGACAATAAAAAATGGAAAAAGAAAACACGCAACTAAAACAGAATAGCAGGAAACAGCTAGAATCCGCAAGGAGAAAATTCAGGAACGCTGAGGCTCAGAATAACCTTAAGACTTGACATTGATGCCTTATAATAATAAATGATAATCATAATGATGATAACAATAATAATAATATAGCACCAGTCAATAGTATTTGTGACACATCTTTAAATGTCCAGTTGACTTGAGTTTCATGTTTAATGAATAAAAGAAATAATGAAAACAGTGATGCCCATTGTCATCGGGGCACTTGGCACCATGTCCAAGAATTTTATAAAACCCATCAAAAAATTGCAGCTTCCTGAAATAACACCAGCGGAAGTGCAAAAAAACCGTGCCACTCGGAACATCGCACATTTTAAGAAGGTCCTTGGTTGATACCTAGGACGCTGGCAGCAACCCGTATCAACCATTTAGCACCAGTCACTGGTATTTGTGATGCATTTTTGACTGTTCAGTTGACTGAGTTTCATGTTTAATGAATAAAGTAAATAATAATAAACTTTCTTTTGACATGTAAGAAACAAGGAAAAAAGTCACAATCAGTTGGCACTTCTTGGGTTCTTAAAACTCCTGCTTATTTCCAGAAAGTGTTTCATATCCGGATGTTGGGGTGAGCAAGACACATTTTTGGGGGGGCAGGGAATCCTTTCCATAGTGCTCCCCACTCACTCTATAGCTTAGCACCCCTGAACGATTGCTTGGTGCTGATTCTGAAGGAGGTGACAGGTGACAAAGAGGCCTTGATCTTCATCCATTCCCTCTTGGCACCGTCCCCCCCATCTTAAACCTCTCTATTAATTCTTGGCAGTTCATCCCCCTCCCCTCTGTGCCACAAGCCCCGTTTAGAAGCTGGGCAGTGTAACCCAGGAAGAAAGCCTTGATAAGGCAGATGCGGCTTTGATGGATTATTAGGGGAGCAAAATCGGAGATGGCTTTTGGCTGCAGCTCAGTTGATGGAAGAGGCTGGGTGTAGGAGATGTACTGAGCCCAAAGCCTCGAGGGGGTGGGGGTGGGGGCTTTCATCCTGTAGACACAAGCGTCACCTAGAGCAGTGGTTCCCAAACTTGGCAACTTTAAGACTTGTGGACTTCAATTCTCAGAATTCTCCAGCCAGCAGAGCTGGCTGGAGAATTCTGGGAGTTGAAGTCCACAAGTCTTAAAGTTGCCAAGTTTGGGAACCACTGACCTAGAGAAACGTGTCCCTCCTGCACTAATGCATCGGACACAGCTGTGAATATACACAGCCAGCTTTCCCTCGCTCTAGTTCTGCTCACTGTCGCCTATTGTGTGTGTCAGATGGAAAATAAAGAATTGTTGGATTCCAGCAGCTAAAACGCTGGGATGAGGTGTTGAGGCCCTCAGATGAGCACAGAGAAGAGCAAGAAAGATGATCGGGGATCTGGAGACATCAAACCACCAGAATAGAACTGGAAGGGACCTTGGAGGTCTTCTAATCCAGCCCCCTTCCCAGACAAATGACTCTTCTTAAAAAACCTCCTGTGACTTCTTGTGACAAGCTGTTCCACTGGTGAATTATCCTCACTATTAGGAAGTTTCTCCTTAAAATCCAGGCTGCTTCTCTCCTTGATTAGTTTCTGTCCATTGTTTCTTGTCCTGCCTTCGGGGGCTTTGGAAAACAATTGGACCCCCTCAAATACTGGAAGACTTGCTACCATGTCTCCCCTGGTCCTTCTCTTCCGAGTGTTGAGTGTTGAATGCAAGTTGTGTTTTTATCATTTTATTTTATTCACATATTGTTTGTTTTTGCATTTCACCCCCTTCCCTATGAATGTAAGCCGCCCTGAGTCCCCTCAGGGAAAAGGGCGGCCTATAAATCCTAATAAAATAAATAAATAAAAGAAATAAATAAATAGATTGGCCAAAACCCAAATCCTGCAGCCGTTCTTCGTATGTTTTAGTCTCCAGGCCATTAATCATCCTAGTTGCTCTTCTCTGCACTTCATCCAAAGTCTCCACCTTTTTTCTGTGACTTGGTGACCATCTGAGAATTCCACAAGTCTTAAAAGTCGCCAAGTTTGGGGCCGGCTGATCTTTGTGAATGGGAAGCTCGGAAAGTCCTTTCCTCCTAACTGAGTTTCTCTTTCTAGCTGGTTGATGTCAGCATTTGGGGAACTCCCCTGGAAGGCATTTTGGAATTTGGGGTAGGGGGTTTATTTTCTTTATAAATGCAAAAGCGGGGCAATCGGAGTGGCAGGAACGTGGGTTTCTCTTTGGGTGGGGGCCCAAAGTCTTCCCCTCCAACTGTTGGCTTTTGGCTTGGGATCCAATTCTTACACTTGTGAGTAACGCACAACATTCTGAGCCGAGCAGCTTCCTTTCCTTGCGCAACGCAGCATCGTTCGGTTTGAGACGGGGTTTATTCAGGCCAATCGATTCTAAGGAGGTCTAAGTCTGCTTTGGCTTTGGGGGGGGGGGGGAAGGAGGGGAGGGGATCTCCGGCCTTTGCAGCCACTGCTGGTGGGCCATTCGTGGGTGGGTGTATCCACGCAGGCAAGGGCAGTAGTGTGTGTGTGGACTACGGTTGTGTTTTCTTTCTTCCACAATGGGAAGAAAATAGAATTTCGGAACTCAAATCTTTCCTTTTGTGCCGTTTATTTATTTGGAGCTAATCCTTAACTTACAGAGCCGAAGTGGCACAGTGGTTAGGGTGCAGTACTGCAGGCCACTTTAGCTGACTGTTATCTGCAGTTCGGCGGTTCAAATCTCACCGGCTCAAAAGTTGACTCAGCCTTCCATCCTTCCGAGGTGGATAAAATGAGGACCCGGATTGTTGTTGGGGGTGATATGCTGACTCTGTAAACCGCTTAGAGAGGGCTGAAAGCCCCATGAAGCGGTATATAAGTCTAACTGCTATTGCTATTGCTACAACAGTTCGTTCAGTGACCGTTTGAAGTTACAACAGCACTGAAAAAGTTGATTTATGACCGTTTTTCACACTTATGACTCTTGCAGCGTTCCCAGGGGTCACCAAAATCAGACACTTGGCAACTGACTCATATTTACGATGGTCACGATGGGGTCCCGGGGGGGTGTTGGTGTTGCTGGTGTCACATGGCCCCCTTTTGCGACCGCCTGACAAGCAAAAACTCCACGGGGAAGCCAGATTCACTTAACGACCGGGTTAGTCACTGAACAATTGCAGCGATTCACTTAACAACAAGTTTCAAGTTTATTAGAATTTGTATGCCGCCCACTCCCATAGGGACTCTGGGCGGCTCACAACAGACAAGAAACATTTAATTTAAAATAGAGATAAAAATAAAAATACAGTATTAAAATTCATGTCACTCATTCCATCTAAATGGGGCTGGGTATCAATCAGCAGCCCCAGGCCTGCCAGAACAGCCAGGTCTTGACGGCTTTACGGAAGGCCGGGAGAGTGGGAAGGGTCCGGATCTCTGCGGGTAGATCGTTCCACAGGGCCGGTGCAGCTACAGAGAAGGCCCTCCCCCGGGGGGTCGCCAGCCGGCATTGTCCGGTCGACAGCACCCGGAGGAGGCCCAACCTGTGAGATCTTGTTGGTCTCTGGGAGGTAAGTGGCAGGAGGCGGTCTCTCAGGTAGCCAGGTCCCAAGCCATGAAGGGCTTTAAAAGTAACGACTAGCACCTTGAAGCGTGTCCGGAGACCAATAGGAAGCCAGTGCAGCTCGTGGAGGATGGGTGTAACATGGGTGTATCTAGGTACACCCCATATCGCTCGCGCGGCTGCGTTCTGGACCAGCTGGACCAACAGTGGCAAGAAAGGTCGTAGAATCTGACCAAACCCACTTAACAAATGTTTCACTCCACAGAAATGTGGAGCTTGTACATCGAGGGCTACCTGTATTTATTGATAAAATGTATAGGCCGCCCACCTTAAGGCAACCCTTTCCGTGCCGTTTAAGTGCCGTTGTCCAGTATTATTGCGTTGATGGATGGACGGACAGCCACTCTCCTCCTCCCAGCACTTATGGGTTAATTTATACTCCCTTTCCCTCCAGTTGAGATCAGCTTTCAGGTCTGGGTGCTAGAAAGGGGCCTGCAGAAGCGGCTCCTCTGGAAAGCCGGTCATCCCCTTCGCTGGGCTTTGCCCCCAGCCTCAAAACAGAAGCGGCCTTTATCTGGTGGAGACAAAAGGGGATGGGAGGCCGATCCAATGAAGAGACCCACGGGGGGGGCTTCATCTCAGCATGTGGCTCTGCGTGAAAACCACAGAGGCGTCCAGCACCAACAGGAATACCAGCACCTGTAGTCCTCGGTTTACAGACATTCAGTTAGTGACCGTTCAAAGTTGTAACGGCACTGAAAAAAGTGAGGTAGGACCGTTTCTCACCTTTATGACCTTTGCAGCCTCCCCTGGGTCACGTGATCAAAATTCAGAGAGTGGGCCACTGACTCACACTTACGACAGCTGCAGTGGCCCCTTTTGCAACCTCCCGACAAGCGAAGTCAACGGGGAAGCTGATTCGCTTAACAACCGCAATCATTAGCTTAACAGCCGTGGCAAGGAAGGGTCATAGAACAGGGCAAAATTCACTTAACGACCGCCTAGGTTAGCAATGTTGTTGAATGTTGAATGTTGATTTTATTTATATGCTGGGAGGAGCAAGGGAAATTTGGGGCTCCGTTTGTGGTCATAAGACAAGGAGAAGGATCAAATGGACTGGGGGGGGGAACAGAGGGGGGGGGACCGCGTTGGAAGCAGGGGGACAGCCAGGCTCAGTTGAGCCAAAACCAATCAATCAGGAACCCCGGTGAGAATCAGATGAAGACGGAGGGTCAGTCCGAGGTTCAGCCGTCTTGGGAATCGGGCTAGAAGAGCCGATCCAGCGGCGATCCTGAGCCCTCCAGAGAGACCTCGCAGGCTCCCAGCAGCCACGGGAAAGAGGCAGAGAGAGAAGAGCTTCAACCCCTCCGGAGCTCAGCCTAGGTGGAGGGGGGGGGCTGGCGGGATATGGGGGTCCCGTCGTGGGAGGAGGGGGGCAACCGACGCCTTCCCCCCGCCCGCTGCAGCGCCACAGGTCGCGGGACCCTCCGGCGCTCCGTCCGACCGGGAGCTCGGCCTCGCCTTCCCTCCGCTTTGGCCGGAGCGGCGCCGGGGGGGGGGGTCGCGGGGAGGGCAGGGGGATTGCTGGAGATCCCAGCTGGGGAGGGGGAGGAGGGCGCGGAGGGGGGTCAGGAGGGGTGGGGAGGGCGGGGGCGTCTCCGCGGGGGAAAGCCCCCCCCCCTCAGGCGAGCCTCCCATCCCCACCGCGGTCACGTAGGATTGCGTAGAAGGGGCTCCGGGCGAGGGGGCCGGGGGGGGGGGACAGGAGCCGCCGCTCTCCCTTCCGCAGCGCAGTGTCTCCCGGGCGGCGGCGGCGGCGGCGGCGCGCGCGGGTGGGGCGCGGGGCGATGCGGGGCGGGGGCGAGGGGCCGGGGCGGCGGGGGGCGGGCGCGCGGCAGAGCCCGCCTTCCCTCGCCGCCGCCGCCGCCGCCACCAGCGCGGGGACGGGCGGCGCCGCTTCTCCTCCGGAGCTGCCGCCGGGTGGCCTGGCGATGCGGGGCTCTGATCGTCCTCCTCCTCCTCTCGCCGCCGCCGCCGCCGCCGCCTTGCCCAGTCGCTGCTGCCCCGGGAGGCCGGGCGGGCAGTGCGGGAGAGCCGCCGCCCCGTCGGGCCGCTGAGGCGTGGCCGGCTGCGGGCAGCGGGGCAGCCGGGCGGCCCGGGACCCCGCCGGCTAATCCTCCTGCTGCTGCCGCCGGTCCTTGGCTGCGCCGCCGCCCCCCCGTGGGAGCGGGCGAGCGGAGGGGGCGCCGGGGCCGGGCTGGGGGGCGGCGGCGGCGGGGCGAGGGCGCCGCTCCGGCCGTCCCGGGGCCGTCCCCGCCGGCGGCGATGGCGGGCCGCGGCCGGGGGGGCGGCGGCGGCGGCGGCGGCGGGCGGTGAGGATGGCCGGCGGCCTGTGAGCGCTGCCCGCCCCGTCGGCCATGGCCGCGGCCATCGCCAGCTCGCTGATCCGGCAGAAGCGGCAGGCGCGGGAGTCCAACAGCGAGCGCGTCTCCGCCTCCAAGCGCCGCTCCAGCCCCAGCAAGGACGGGCGCTCCCTCTGCGAGAGGCACGTGCTGGGCGTCTTCAGCAAGGTGCGCTTCTGCAGCGGCCGCAAGAGGCACGTCCGGAGGAGGCCAGGTGGGTCGCCCGCGCCGCTCCCGGCCCTCCCTGCCCAGGTAGACTGCGCCGAAGCTGGAGGCTCGCCCGCCTCTCCCCTCCGCGCCCGGCTACGGGCTTGGCTCCCCGCGGGGGCTTTGGGGCGTCGCGTACTGGGCGACCCCCGCTCGATAGAGAAGTTTGAGGGCGCGCGGCTCCTGATCCCGGGCGAGGGTGAAGGCGCGGCGTCTGCGGAGCCCGGAGAGGGTCGCCCGGGTCCCCAGTTGAGTCTTCCCGCAGCAGCTGCCCCTCACCGTAGGGAGAAGCCCCTGGGGTATCCCACCTGGGTCTCCCCTCGGTGCTCCGGCCCCACAAAGAAGGCTGCGTCCATACGAAAGCCTGTTGGCGTGTTCTAGAGTTCGGCCTCTCTCGCAACCCTGGTCTTCTGGGCTAGTGGAGCGTCGGGTGTCTTCCAGGAATGGGGGCAATTCCTTAACAAGGTTGGGCACGTTAGGCTGCTAACTCCCCCTGGATTGCTGAGTCAGGGTCCCAGCTTTACTTACTCGGAAGTTGCACAATTGCTTCTTAACCCGAGAAAATGCCCCCTCCTCCTCCTCCTCCCGTTTTTCAAAGCGGGGGTCCCCTTGCACCTTTGGCTCCACTGGGGTCTTCTGGGGGCGGGTGGGGAGACGGCTGCATCCCACTTCAAATCTGGCTGGGTTTGTTCACTGCAGTTTGCACGGAAGTAAATGCTGCATCAAGTTGCCACTGAACTGGATGGTGGTGAACTGGATGTGGCAGGAGGAACGGATGGCAGCCCCAGTTGAGGAGGGTCCGTCTGAGCCGCTGACCCAATGAGGGAGCCCAGGCTGGGTCAGCAGAGGCAGAGTCCCCGTGCTAACCTCCTAGCACCTCCGCTAGTTGATTTGTGTTTTTGTGGTTCAGTGTGTGAGGTCAGGACCTTGAGTTGGCGTGTGGGTAATTGGGTGGCTGTGATGGGTTTTGGGGTTTGATTGATTGATTGATTGAGAGTTTATTTATATGCCGCCCTTTTCCCTGGGGGGACTCAGGGCGGCTTACAACTCGAAGGGGGGGGGGAAAACAAACATTTAACACGTAAAACAGTACATAATTAAAAACACAACATTCATACCATTCGGGTGGGTTACAGTCTTTAGCCCCAGGCCTGACGGGATAGCCAGATTTTAAGGGCTGTGCGGAAAGTCTGGAGGGTGGTGAGGGTACGAATCTCCACGGGGAGATCATTCCATAGGGGTGGGGGGTGACAAGGGGTGTCCTGGCAGCTATGACCTCCTATGACCCAAAGGGAACGCTCTTATTTGCCATTTGCACAAGGACGGGATTCCGGTTCCCGCCGGATCTCAGTGTTTCTGCCTGAGAAGTGGGAATATATCTGAAGGCTCCAGGGTGCTCTCTGAGCTTGGAAGTTTCCTTGCAGATGTCTCATTGCCCAAACTAGATAACATCATCAGGGCTAGAAGAGGAAGGGGTTTGTGGGGGTTTGTGGGGGTTTGTGGAGGAGAAGAGGGGACAAAGAGGAGGAGGAGGACTGTGGGGTCCTTGGTGCCCTCTGAGCTGGATTGTTTTCTTGAGGACGTTCCATGGCCCACACTAGGGAACGTCATCAGGGCTACTCCACCCTGAGCTGCAAATGTTCTGCTTTATTAGAAATCTCTTTTCTCTTGAGACTTTGGGGTTTTTTCTCACGCCTGGTTCAGCCCAAGCTCTGTTTCTAACCAGATCCGGTTCCCTTCCATTGGGGGGGTCCCTCTCCCAGGGGCTGACTCCTCCCCCCATTAAAAGACAGAGAGGCCTCAGGTGGGTAGCGTGTGTTTGTGTGTGCGGGAACTGGTTCCTCGGCGTATCTCGGAGGCTTTCTCTCTCTCCAGCTGTTCAGGAGCAAAACAGCTGTGATTTCTTCTGCTGGGAGGAGCTTGAGTTGGCTCAACCCCCCCCCCCCGCCTTTCTCTACACAATCCAACAACGGCGGCCTTCATTCTCACACTTCAGTTGTGTGCTTCGCTGTGTTCTGCTGAGGTTGGGATCCCTCTCTGGGCTGGGTCACTGCCCAGATCTCGGGCGTCCCTTCGGGGTCCGAGGGTCTCCGCAGGAGAAATGGTTCACGGATGTGTCCCACTCGGAGGAAGGAAGGGGCTTTCGCACTTGCCCCCCGTCCCAGCCCTTCGGCCAGCTTGGGCCCCAACGTGCATGTGGGATATGTTATACAGGTAGTCCTCCATTTGTGACCACAATTGAGCCCAACATCATGTTGCTAAGTGAAACACACTTGTGCTAAGACAGTGTTTCTCAACCTTGGCGACTTTAAGTCTTGTGGACTTCAACTCCCAGAATCCCCCAGCCAGCTATGCTGGCTGGGGGATTCTGGGAGTTGAAGTCCACAGGACTTAAAGTCGCCAAGGTTGAGAAACACTGTGCTAAGAGAATCGTTACAGTGGTTAATTTAGCAACAGGGTCGTTAAGTGAATCCCTCCACTGACTTTGTCAGAAGGTCTTAAAAAGGGACCACGTGATCCCGGGGCATCGCAACCGTCGTAAATATGAACCAGCTGCCAAGCATCTGAATTTTGATCACGCGGCCATGGGGATACCGCAATGGTCGTAAGTGTGAAAAACTCTCCTGATTCCCTTCTTTCAGCAGCGTTGTAACTTTGAACGGTCATTAAATGAATAGTTGTAAGTCGAGGGCAACCTGTGTTTGATTAGGGTTCACCTTGGTTCGCGCTGCATGTGTGTTAGGGCGAAGGGTATTATAGGAACCCACAAAACAGCTTAATTCAGGGGTGTCCAAACTTGGGAACTTTAAGACGGGTGGACTTCAACTCCCAGAATTCCCCAGCCAGTATAGCAACATAGCTCCAGCACTGGGGAATTCTGGGAGTTGAAGTCCACCCGTCTTAAAGTTCCCAAGTTTGGACACCTCTGGCTTAATTCAACCTTCAAAGGTTTGGGTGGCAGGGACTAGAAAAGGGATTTTCTTTTTTTAAAATTTTTATTTTATTTTATCAATTTCATATATACATTCACAATTATATGATCTCATAACTGTTATTAATAATATGTATTTATAACAATTTTCCCCTACAGTTGACAATATACTTGAAGATTGCTTTTTTATCATCCCATAGAGCCATCTTATCTTACAACGGTCCTACTTCTTCTTCCCCCCCTCCCTCTTTCCTTCCCTCGTTTCTTCTCTCCTACTCCCCTTCCCTCCCTCCCTCCTTCCCCTTCCCTCCTTCTCTCCTTCCCTCCTTCCTTCCCTCCTTCCTTCCTTCCCTCCTTTCTTTTCTCCTTCTCTCCTTTCTTTCCCCCTTCCTTTCCTCCTTCCTTCCCTCCTTCCTTCCCTCCTTCCTTCCCTCCTTTCTTCTCTCCTTCCTTCCCTCCTTCCTTCCCTCCTTGCTTCCCTCCCTCCTTCCCTCCCTCCTTTCTACCCCCCTTTCTTCTCTTTCTTCTCTCCTTCCTTCCTTCCTCCTCTCCTTTCCCTTCTCTCCTGGGATTTTCTTTTTGTGCTGTGCCCCCCCCTTCTAAGGAACTCCCTCCCTTCAGAGATCAGAATGCCCCCCCCCCCTACCCTATTAGTCTTTCGTGAGACCCTGGGAGGAGCCTGGCTCCGTTGTGTGTGTGCCGGGGCCCCTGAGGGCATCCAGAGCCCCCTTTCCTGGCTGCATTGCTGACTGGCCAAGAATCTCAGCTGCTTATTCATTTTGGAGGCTCCCATTGTTTACTTTAAAATGTTTTAAGTGCAATGTATTTTTTTGAATTGCAAACTGCCCGGAGTCATTGGCCGAGATGGGCGGTTATAGAAATGGAAGGTAGACATGGAATAAAGAAAACCAGGTGAAGGGGGTTGTGAGAATGTGAGCTCCCCAAAGTCATCTTCGCATGGAATTGGCGTCTGCGGCTCGGAAGGTGGCCCTCTTGGGGGGGGGCTGGTTGTGGCCATGATGAGGAAGACGGAGAAGGCAGGCGGGCTGCCTTGGTGCTCTCTGAACTTGGTGGTTTCCTTGCAAACGTTCATTACTACACTAGAAAGAAGAGGAGGAGGAGGAGGAGGGGGAGGAAGAGGGGGAAGGGGATTGTATGGTCCTTGATGCTCCCTAGCTGGGTCGTTTCCTTGCAGACGTTTCATTACCAAACTAGGCAACATCCTCAGTGTTAGTAGGGAGTGGCATGAGAGCAAACCCTTCTCCCTGCTAGCACTGGGGATGTCGCCACTAAGAGCCGAGAGCCCCAAGGGCCCTTCAGACCAGCTTCTCTTCTCCCCTGGGTGACCGTGTTGGGGGGGGGGGGCTGAGCCCATGGGGAGGGTTCACGGGGTGGGGTGAATTCTAGACCGAAGGCACAATGCTGTAGAAACGGTTGGCCCACCCGCCTTCCTCCCAGGCTGCATTTCGCAACCGGGCCCTCTCCCTGCTGGAGCAAAGAGGGGAGGAGGGGGCCTTTCCTGGCTCTTCCTTGGGGGGCTCCCGGCTGCTTTGCCAGCCCTGGGAATCCAGGCGCCCTCCTGCCCTCCCTCACCCCCCCCCGCCCCAGTCTTTCAGCAGGGTTCCTTCAGCCTCCTCCTGCACCAGCCCTGGTGAAAAGGAGGGGGTCGGATCAGGGGGGTTGGGGGGTCTTTGGTGCTCTCTCAGCTTGGTGGCTTTCTAGGTTGGGCTCAGGAACCCTGATCGTGTTACCTACTAGGGTCCTGAAATGTCTGGAAGAAAACTATCAAGCTCCGTAATTATTCCTCCTCCTCCTCCTCCTCCTCCTCCTCCTCCTCCTCCTCCTCCTCCTCCTCCTCCTCCTCCTCCTCCTCCTCCTCCTCCTCCTCCAATATTGGAAGAGTGTTATCCTGTTCCCCGTTAATCCTTCTTTTCATCAAACTAGATGTACCGATTCCTGCAACCACTCTTCTTCTCCTTCTCCTTCTCCTTCTCCTTCTCCTTCTCCTTCTCCTTCTCCTTCTCCTTCTCCTTCTCCTTCTCCTCCTCCTCCTCCTCCTCCTCCTCCTCCTCCTCATCTTCCTCCTCCTCCTCCTCCTCTTCTTCTTCTTCCTCCCCTCCCCCTCCACCTACAAACCCCTCTCCCTTCTAGCACTGATGTTATTCTCTAGTTGGGTCCCGAAACCTGCGCATGGAAACCCCCCAGCTCAGAGAGGATCCCGCATTTCAACCCCCAGCTACAAATATTCTGCTTTCTGGGTCGTCTTCTTTGAATCTGGGAAGAAATTCTCCCACCCAGGGATGCAGCTGCCAGCTGGCTGGGGGCCCTGGGCTGTGGGTGGGTGTTTTGCCCAGCCTGCTGGCACATTGCTTGGCACCGGCTCCCAGCAGCAAGAGCCTTCTGCCTCTCTGTCTGCACGCGGGGCCAAGTCCTCCTCCCGCTCCCGGGAAGGGCGCCTGGGCACCGCCAGTTCCCACAACGTGGGGCAGACACGTACCTGCGGCGCAGTGGAGGCTGGTCAGCCATCTGTCTGGGACGCTGGAACCTGGACGCCCGCTCTGAACAGGGGGGAGCCCCCCACCCAATTCAGAGGGGCAGGTTCTGTGAAATTCTCCTCTTGGGGAAAAAGCCTCGGCTTCCCCCGAGGAGAGCCACCCCTGGGACCGCCGGACACTGTGAGTCCTCCTATCCCGCTGCTTGGAAATCCAGAGCCCTGGTCCTTTGTGGGGGGTCGTGTGAAAGCAACATCCAAATTTGATTTGAAATCTGGCGGCTGCAGGAACCCTGCAGGGCCTCCTCCCCCCCCCAGTCTCTGTCCAGCTCTCCATCCAAAAGGCCCTTCGGAATTGGGCCGTGGCCTTACAGGATGTCCAGGCGATCCCCGACTTCCAACGGTTGGCTTAGAAGGCTGTTTTAGTTGCAAGAGCACGGAGAAAGAAAAGGGATTGTTGACTCTTTTGTCTCATTGAGGATTATTGCGGCATCCCCGAGGTCGCCTGATCCAAAATTTGGATGCTCAGAAACTGCTTCGTATTTAATACGGTTGCAGTGTCCCTTACCAAGGCCTTATAAAGTGGTATTAACCCTTCACGTGATCTTGATTCTCTCCCTCTGTTGATGCAGCCTAGAACTGTGTTGGCTTTTTTGGCAGCTGCTGCCCACGGCTGGCTCCTATTTAAGTGGTTGTCCACTAGGACTCCAAGATCCCTCTCACAATTAGTACTATGGAGCCAGGTACCACCTATACTGTACTTGTGCATTTCGTTTTTCTTGTGTAAATGTAGAACCTGACCCTTTCCACCACTGAATTTCACTTTATTAGATAGTATCCAATGTTCAAGTTTGTCAAGATCCTTCTGTATCTTGAGCCTGTCTTCTGGAGTGTTGGCTATTCCTGCCAGCTTGGTGTCATCTGCAAATTTGATGAGTTCCCCATTTATCCCCTCATCCAAATCATTGATGAAGATGTTGAAGAGTCCTGGGCCTAAAACAGAGCCTTGGGGTCCCCCACTGCATACTTCCCTCCATGAAGATGCAGTTCCATTGAGGACGACACGTTGAGTGCGGTTGGTCAGCCAGTTACGAATCCATCTGGTGGTGATGCTGTCCAACCCACATTCTTCTACTTTATCTACTAGTAGGTTACGGTCTACCTCTTCAAATGCCTTACTGAAGTCCAAGTAAACTATATTGATGGAATTCCTCTGGTCCACTAATTTTGTCACTTTGTCAAAGGATGCAATAAGATTAGTCTGGCCTGATCTGCTTTTGACAAACCCATGTTGGCTTTTGGCTATTACTTTGTTTGCTTCTAGGTGTTCGGTAATTTGGATCTTTGGTGCTCTCGTAGCTTGGTGGTTTTCTTAAAAACGTTTCATTATCAAACTAAGTAACATCATCAGTGCCAGTAGAGCGTGATGGAGAGAGAGAGAGCCAACGCCTCACCCTTCCATCCCTGCTGGTGTTGCCCCAGGCAGGGGCACTTCAGACACCACCCTCTTCTCCTGGCTCTCTCCTGCCAAGGGGGGGGGGGATGGCCCCTTGCTTCATTGGCAGGCTTGGAAGGGTCTCTCTCTCTCTCTCTGTTTGTGTGTGTGTGTGCGTGTGTAGTAGCCAAATTGGACTTGCAGGCTGGCCACAGCGAGGCGTCTTCCCAGGAACTGCCGGTCTTCTGGCTTGAAGGCATCTCGGGGGCTTCCAGCTCTCCAGGTTATGGGCTGAAGGTGGGCAGCCGAGGCTGACACCTTCTGGGGAGGCGAAGATCACGCTAACTCTGCAGTGCAGGCCACGTTTTTTGGGGGAAGAACCTGAAATGCACCCTGACTGGGACCTAGGGGTGACTCTAAATTTTGCAATAAAAGGAATCCTTGACTTACAGCAGTTTCATTTAGTGACCATTGAAAGTTACGACGGCATTGAAAAAAGTGACTTGTGACCATTTTGCACAGCCATTGCGGCATCCTCAGGGTCACATGATCAAAACTTGGCAACTTGTTCATATTTATGACAGTTGCAATGGGGGAACCAGATTCACTTAACAACCGTGTTACTAAAACAACGGCAGTGATTCACTTAACAACGGTGGCGAGGGACCTCATAAGGGGGCTAAACTCACTTCACAACTGTCTCGCTCAGCAACAAAATAATTGGCCTCTGTTGTGGTCGTAAGTCGAGGACTACCCATACACGACCCACTTAACAACTGCAATTGTTCCCTAGCGAGTGTGGGGAAAAAGGGTTATAAAATCCTATATTTTTGTTCACTGCCTTTTTGCCCACCAACCCAGCCCCATGTAAGGGGGGGGGACACAGGGGTGAGAAGCTGGCACTTCTGGGAAGCGGGCACTGGGCGCGGGTTGGACGGGGTGCAAGGGGGAGGGGCAGCCCGTTTTTGGAGAGGCCAAAATCTTTGCAGGTCTCCGAATGGCTTTTGGGTGAGAAGATTCGGGATCACTCAGGTCTCTGATCCCAGCAGGGAACTTGCTCCGTCCTGTTCCTTGCTCCGTTGGCCCATAATCCTGTGCCGGAGGTGGCCTTGAATGGCACCGCAGCCCTCTTATCACTTGGAACAGCTGGCTTTGATTCAGCAGTTCAGCAGAGCTCCTTGGGCTTAATGCAATTTAATACAGGTTGCAGGAGGTTGGAGTAGATTAGAATTTCTCAGCCTTGGCAACTTTTAAGAGCGGTGGACTTGCAGTTCAAGCAGAGCTGGCTGAGGATCTCTGGGCATTGAAGTCCATGGGTCTTCAAGTGGTTGAGGCTGAGGGCTCCCTGAGGATCTCTGGGCATTGAAGTCCGTGGGTCTTCAAGTGGTTGAGGCTGAGGGCTCCCTGAGGATCTCTGGGCATTGAGTTCCATGGGTCTTCAAGTGGTTGAGGCTGAGGGCTCCTTGAGGATCTCTGGGCATTGAAGTCCGTGGGTCTTCAAGTGGTTGAGGCTGAGGGCTCCCTGAGGATCTCTGGGCATTGGAGTCCATGGGTCTTCAAGTGGTTGAGGCTGAGGGCTCCCTGAGGATCTCTGGGCATTGGAGTCCATGGGTCTTCAAGTGGTTGAGGCTGAGGGCTCCCTGAGGATCTCTGGGCATTGAAGTCCGTGGGTCTTCAAGTGGTTGAGGCTGAGGGCTCCCTGAGGATCTCTGGGCATTGAGTTCCATGGGTCTTCAAGTGGTTGAGGCTGAGGGCTCCTTGAGGATCTCTGGGCATTGAAGTCCGTGGGTCTTCAAGTGGTTGAGGCTGAGGGCTCCCTGAGGATCTCTGGGCATTGAAGTCCGTGGGTCTTCAAGTGGTTGAGGCTGAGGGCTCCTTGACGATCTCTGGGCATTGAAGTCCATGGGTCTTCAAGTGGTTGAGGCTGAGGGCTCCCTGAGGATCTCTGGGCATTGAGTTCCATGGGTCTTCAAGTGGTTGAGGCTGAGGGCTCCCTGAGGATCTCTGGGCATTGAAGTCCATGGGTCTTCAAGTGGTTGAGGCTGAGGGCTCCCTGAGGATCTCTGGGCAATTGAAATCCATGGGTCTCCTTGGAGAGATGATTTTCGTGTCCCTTCCAGCTTCACAGTTCCCTGACTCCGTGCTTTATGGCATAATTCGTGTTAACCTGGTTTGTAAGGGGAAGCCCCGGTTGGACCCTGGGCCTCTTCAACCAGGGGTGGGCACTGCCCAGCATCCCGTTTATTCTCTCTGCGGCTTCTCAAGGTTATTCTGCTGAAATCCACCCACGCTGAAGCTCTCCCAAAAGCAAACTCCCTCCCCCCCCCAACGAACAGCTAGGCGGAAGGTTTAAGCCGTGTTTTGGGGGCATAGTTTTTCAGCCAATTCTTCACCTGACATCTGACTTTGTAAGGGTGGTGGTGGAGGCAAAGTCCCCCCCCAATTCTTCTGGAAGGAGGCTCAGTGGATGAGGCTGGCATCCCATTTTGAGCAGGAAGGCAGCGATGCCCACAGAGAGTGTAACATGCCCATAAGAAGGGATGGGGGGGAATTGATTGATTGATTGATTGATTGATTCTGTAGGCTTCATCTTGCTCAGCTCTTCCACAGTTGTTTTTGCCAGAACAAAAGGACAATTGGTATTGTTTTGGAGGAGGAAGAGGAGGGGAAGAAGGAGGGGAAGGAGGAACGGTGATGAGAGAAGGACAACAAGTGGTGGTGATGGAGGAGAAAGAGGAGGAGGAAGAGGAGGAGGAAGAGGAAGGGTGATGGAGGAGGGAAATAGAACTAGCAATAGCCCTTAGACTTATACCCGCTTCACAGCCCTCTCTAAGTGGTTTACAGAGTCAGCATCTTAATCTGGGCCTCCTTTTACTGACCTCAGAAGGACGCAAGGATGTCAACCTTGAGCTGGTAAGGATCGAACTCCTGACAGTTGGCAGAATTAGACTGCAGTACTGCATTCTAACCACTGTGCCACAAAGGAAGGAAGGAAAACAGCACTTAGATTTATATACCGCTTCATAGTAGATTACAACTCTCCCTAAGCGGTTTACAGAGTCAGCATATTGCCCCCAATTTATTTACCTTTATTTTATTTAGAAAGTGTATAATGCTACCTACTCGCATGTGGCAACTCAAGGAGGCTTACAAGGATATAGAAACACCATATAAAAGAAAGAGAAACAATAAGGATAAATAATAAAATAACCCCTCCACCCACCCACCCCCCCGGTGACAAACACACATGCATACTAGCCAAAAATCTGGGTCCTCATTTTAGAAGGACAGAAGACTGAATCGACCTTGAGCCAGTCGGGATCGAACTGCTGGCAATGGGCAGAGTTACGGTAGCTTGCAATGCTGCATTTTAACCCGGAGGAGGAGAAGTGGTGGAGGAAAAACACCACTATTAAAAAACTATTGAGTTAGAACATTTTCTGTCTTAGCACAACGTGCCAAATAATATATTAAATAGGCAGAGGTTCACAGCTAAACCATCATCAAGCCAACGAATAGCCCCCATCCCACCAGGTGAGCCTGTTGTGCCCAGGTACCACTAAGCCTTTTTCCCGGGCTGCTTCTGGGAAGGCGGGCAGGGAGGAAGTAGTTTAGTTGTGTGGTTGAGGCCAAGACATGGCGCAAAGAGCCAGGGTACCGTACGCCCTCGCGCATGCCTGTTTCTTAGATGCACAAGTGTGCAAAGGATTAGATGGGAATCCACACGCATCCACCCACTCCCACGCGGCTCATTCACATTGCAAATCGTTTGCTTGCAGTTGTGAGTGTGGAAAGCAGCTGTCGCAGTCAGGGGAAGCGCCCGACGGGCTCTCTGCTGCTCGACTCGCGACTCTCGGCCGTTCCTGGGTGCTCACGTTCCCACGTGGCCCGGCGCCCCTTCTGACTCTGAGAAGGAGCAAAGAGCCTCAGACCCGTCTCTGTAGCGAGAAAGATCGGAAGGAGGTTTAGAATAGAGCCCAAATTCCTCCCTTGACCTCTCCTCCCCCCCCCCCGCAAAACCTCTTCGCTCGGCACACGCTCACACCCTGCAATTTAGACCGGCCTGGATCCATGCACACCTGTGGCCTGCTAAAGAGTCTTGGTGTGGCGGAGTTCCCAGGTAGAGGAAGGAGGGAGGCGTGAAGAGGGTTTAGGCTTAGGTTGATTGGATTTCTATGCCGCCCTTCTCCCAAAGGACCCAGGGGGCGTACAACATAAAAAAAAAAAACACATTACAAAAATTAAAAGGGGCATTAAATAAAGTATCCAAAAACAAACCCCCAATTGATATTTACAATAAAAAATTTAAAAAATTAGATTAAAATTAACAATTAAATCAATCATTAATTTTATTCTATTCTTGTAAGGGGGGGTGACTAGCAGTAAAGCTTCTCTTGAGACTCTTCACGAGGGGTTCTGGTTGCTGGACCCTTGAAGACTCGACTCCCATGTAGGGTTGGAGCAGCCAAGTGGGCCCAAGAACACCAGCTGAGGCCTGCTGGATTGGGCCCCCCGGCCCCCTGCCCCCTCTACTCTGGCAGGCTGTTCTCATGGCCAACCGAGGCCCCAGGCCTTCCAGTTGCAGAGGGAGAGTGGTCAGAGTGGGGGAGGTCTCCATCTCTTGCCTGCTGTCCCAAAAGAGGCTCCTGGCTGACCATGGTGGGAAGCAAATGGCTGGACTAAGATGGGCTTGGCCTGATGCTTCTTCCGTGCGTTGCGATCCAAAGAAACGTCCTTTTCAAGATGCCTGTAAGGCTCCTGCTCAAGGGAAGACCATTGGGGAGGGTCTCCTGTTAACCAGACGTGAGCTATGCCATCCCATAATCCCTTTTCCTGAAGAAGACGAAGTTTGCTGCGTGGATGTTTGGACACAGGAGAGGCGAGGAGTTGATGCAGATGATAACTCAGCTCTTTCTGAAAAGTCCCTGGCTGGTCCCAGGATTTGGGCTGGTCATTCATGCCATTTCTGCTTGGATGGAGACCAAGGGAAGCGTTCAAGAAATACACTTGGAGCAGCCCGTCTGCCAGAAGATGGGCAAGGAAGGTTTCCGCTGGATCTCGGTTGGAGAAAGGGGACTTTGCCTTCGCGTCTTCTGCCACAGCAGGAGAGATGTAGGCTTGGAGTGGGGGGGGGCTTGTGTTTGGGCCCCCCGGTTCTTGGTCCCCTCAGATCTCTGGCTCTGCAAAGCAAGGCTTTCTTGTGGTCCACACTGAATTCAATGGGAAGCTGGCGGGCTGAAAAACACAGCCTCCCCCTCCTAGCAGCCTTCCCCTTCCTTTGCAAAAATGCCTCCCGGACCCCCAGGCCGCCTTTATAAACATGTCAGGGGGCTACAACTCAACGCTTTGCTTGGAAGCCTGCCCCTCTGGCCAGAAAACCTGGAAAGGTAAGTTGCAGTGGGAGGGGGGCGTGGGGGGTGTCTGCTCTGGGCTGGCTCACCTGGCGCATTTTCCCCCCCCTTCCTTGCTTTTTTTTAGAAAAAAGTGTAGGTTGTTTATGGGTGAGCTCACGAGGTTGCATTTTGCTTATGCAAGGCGTGTGTGTGTGTGTGTGTGTGTGTGTGTGTCATAGAGGGGTTGTCTGATCTGTTGGTACATAACATATTTTTTCTGAATTTTCTAAAACTTTAGGTAGGGAAATTCCTGGGGCTTTTTTGATGCCGTGCGGGAAAGGCCTTGGGGGACGGAGGAAGAAGAGGGGCTGCCAAGAGAAGGGACCGATAAGAGATGGGCGTAACCCAGGGCTGCATAGTGGGCGGGGCAAGAGGCTCAGAAGGGACCCTCCCTACTTTCACCAGCAGGGTAAAAGAAACCTTGGTTAAAAACTGCAGAAACGGGTGGAGTTAGCAGAGGTGGCTAAAAGGACTGCTTTGATCAAAGAAAACAATACAAATGCTTTTATTTCTGCTTGGAAAGTCCACTTCGGGACTTGAGGTGCTGGAGGTGGGAGGGGGGGGGAAAGAAACTTTGATTTTGGGTTTTACTGATTAGACCGGGGGGGGGGGGGGGAATCCCCAAACTTGGCAACTTTTAGGCTTGTGGACTTCAACTCCCAGATGTTAATGCCTTCTTCTGCTGCACCAAAAGGAATCGGAAGTCAAGGGCCTTTTTTTTCCTTTTTTCCCTTTGCTTTCCCCCACTTTCCCCTTCTCCCTTCCCTAACTTCCCTACTCCTTACTTTTGGGTTTCCTTCGTATACTGTATGGTAAACTAATACAAATTGTTAAAAATAATACAAACAGTGATTTGCAAGACTCTATGAAGGTAGCTTTGAGGAAGAGTGGAATAAGTGCTGCCAATCACCTCCAATAGACCGATTAGATCCCACAGATTAGGCCTCCTCCGAATTCCATCCGCCGGCCAGTGTCGACTGGCGACTACCCGGAGGAGAGCCTTCTCTGTGGCTGCTCCGACCCTCTGGAACGAGCTCCCCGTGGAGATTCGAACCCTCACCACCCTCCAGGCCTTCCGCATAGCCCTTAAAACCTGGCTGTTCCGACAGGCCTGGGGCTAAAGAGCTTTTGCCCACCCCCCTCGAATGGTATGGTTGTTGTGTGCTTTTAAATTGTGTATTGTTCTGTTCGTCTTTTTTTTATCCTTTATCTGTACCCCTTTCCCTGACTTGGATTGTGAGCCGCCCTGAGTCCCCTTTGGGGAAAAGGGCGGCATATAAATGTAATAAATTCAAATTCAATTCAAGAGTGGAATGCATAATGGATGGTGGGCGAGGGGCTCAGAAGGGACCTTCCTTATTTCCTCCGACTGCAAAGAGGCGGTGGGAGTTTCGCATTTCCAGGCTTGCCAGATTCTGTCAAGGCAGCTTGAGAGAAGAGTCAGATAAGAAGAGAGCCCACAGCTGTCTAATGGACCATGGAGAAAAGAGGCTCCGAAGGGACCCCCCCCCCAGTTTCTCAGACTGGGAAAGAGACAGAGGGAGAATTGTACTTTCAGACTTCCAGGATTCTTTCCGTGAATAAACCAGATAGGAACCAATTGTGATTCCTGCCTGGTTTATTCTGTGTGGCCCACAAGCTTGGACCCATTTCTGCCATGAGTCCAAATCCCACCATTTTCCCGTTAAGAGACCCCTTTGCTATCCCATCCATTTCTTCCATTTATCTGCTGCCACCCTCCCTATCGCTGTGACCCTGGGCTGGTCCCCATCCTGCGCATGGACGAAGAGACCCATGGCGGTCGTGTTGCGCGATGGCCGGCAATATTCCTGGTGGCGCAGATGTGTTCGAGGCCCACCCGGCGATCCCAAAGGGATGGAGGTCTCTGCCCCTGGGATCCTGGCTAGGGGGGGGGAAGTTGGCAGATCTCAATGGAAAGTTACTGTGCTAATGAAGTGGGGGGTGGGTGGGAAGATCTTAAAAGAGATCTGTGGCTGGAAGAGCTGCCCGCATCTCCTCCTAAGTGAAGCTGCGTCCCGGACGTGCAAATCTTTTGCCAAGCAAACCTCGGAGCCAAGGAGTCGAGCGACGTGATTTTAATTTCTCAAATGGAACTAATCAGATTACAGAGGGCTATAAAACCTGTCGCTTGACAGTTGGAGATTTTTCCATCTTGGCTCCTACAAGGTTTTGGCAGCCCCCCCCCCCCCCCCCCCCGGGGAGGTCCTGGGTCACCTCTCTGCATCTTCTGTGAATTTAGCATTTAGGCTTATACATGGCCCCACAAAGCTTTACGGAGATCCCTGGATGGTTTACAATGGAAGCCATACAATATTCTATACTTATACGATATAAGGATAGAATCAAGACCAGGTGAAGTCTTGATGCCACTTTACAAAGCTTTACTAAGGCCACATCTGGAATACTACATCCAGGTTTGGTCATCACGATATAAAAAGGATGTGGGGACTCTAGAAAGAATGCAGAGAAGAGCAACCAGGATGATGAGGGGAATGGAGGCTGAAACATAGGAAGAACAGTTGCAGGAACTGGGTATGTCTAGTTTAATGAAAAGAAGGACTAGGGGAGACATGATAGCAGCCTTCCAATATCTCAGGGGTTGCCCCAAAGAAGAGGCAGTCAAACTATTCTCCAAGGCACCTGAGGGCAGAACAAGAAGCAACGGGTGGAAACTAGTCAAGGAGAGAAGCAACTTAGAACTGAGGAGAAATTTCCTGACAGTGAGGACAATTAACCCGTGGAACAGAAGTTGCCTCCAGAGGTTGCGGATGCTCCAGCATGGGAAGGTTTTAAGAAGAGACTGGACCACCATTTGTCTGAAATGATACAGGGTCTCCTGCCTGAGCAGGAGACCTCCAAGGTCCCTTCCAACTCTCTTATTCTGATAAGCATTATTTGCAAATTCCCCTGACAATCTGGGTCCCCATTTTAACAACTTCCCAAGGATGAAAAGCCGAATCAACCTTGAGGCCACTCAGGAGGGTTTCCTGCTTGACAAGGGGGGTGAACTGGAAGACCTCTTAAGTTCCCTTGCAGCTCTGATGGATTGATTCAGGGTGTTAGGCTTCCAGTCCAACCCAGCTCCTGTCCTGGGGGTGTGAGAAGTTCTTACCAGCCTGAGATCTTCCTGGTGCCTGAAGAGCATTTGATGTGTTGGGAAACTGTCCACATGGCTGGGGAAGGCGAGGAGGCTGGGGGAGATTCTTAAAAAAAAAAAAAAAATAGAATTTATTTTTATTTTCAAAACAAACACAACACATAAAATCTTCCTTCTTTACATACTGTAGAAAGTGTATCAGTTGGTTACAAAAGGCTTTCGTGCATCTCTTCCAGAGTCATCAAGCATAATTCATATTAACTCAAGTATTTTAACTCAGATATTTATACATGTTACCCTCATTCATTCATTCATTCATTCATTCATTCATTCATTATAACTCCACTTTTATTTGACTATAATTATTTAAATGCCCTTCATCATAAAATATACCAAGATTTAATACATAACCACATACAGGCATTTCATTTAATATTTATAAAATCCTCCAATAACACTGAATCCTTATGTCCTATTTTAGCTAAACATCCATAATATTTAATAACAAACTTTTCTAATCCTCCTTTCCAAATCACTGTTTGCAATTTTCATCTAGTTTCCTTATATTGTACCCATACATATATATATAAGTTGTCATCATTATCCTTCCTTTATTTGACTATATCCTGTATCATAATATTTCCCCCCTGATAATCAAAACCTAACTGTATCTAACTTAGTTCTTTTTTTATTAACCTTTGTATATAATCCAAAAGGATTTCTAATCTTCCTTTCATTCAATATTCATATCCAATTATTACTTCAGTTCAGTTCAGTTTATTTCATTTATATGCTGCCCTTTTCCCCCGAAGGGGACTCAGGGCGGCTCACAACTCAATCAGGGAAGAGGAATACAGACAAAAAATTTTTTAAAAACAAAGCATAACAATGCATAATTTAAAAACATACAACAGTCATCATAACAGTCTAGAAATCCCAGTGGCTGATTTGGGGGACTAACGGGGTGCCTTGGGGCAAAAGGTGGCTTTCATAATGGAGGTTTAAAGAATTGAATTGAATTTCTTTATCTGTCATTTCTTTCATCAGGAGGAATCTCTTTTTTTTTTGACCACCAGTCCATCCGATTTTGGGCTACTAGAGACTGATCAGTGTTCCTCAACTTCAGCGAGGCTAAGGCGTCTGGGACTTCAATTCCCAGAATTCCCCATGCTGGCTGAGGAATTCTGGGAGTCGAAGTCCACAAGCCTTGAAGTTGGCACGTTTGAAGTTCCCTGCTGAAGGGAGTGGAAGCAACACAGGTCCACCATCCGGAACAGGGAAAATGCTTCTGTTGGGTTGCATCCGTGACTGACTCTGAGGGATTCCCCCTGTTTCAGGACCTGTGGTGGACTTGGACATCAGCCCAACCTCTCAGGTTGACCCCTGTCCGGCCTCGGCCTTTAACTGTCTTGGTGCGACACCACGTGTTGTGTGAGTGGGCCTCGGATTAACAGGAGGTTGGCACAGGGAGCAGGAACTGGAGGGAGACTTGACATTCCTCAAAGGCTGGACATCCAAAGCGTGTCTGAAATTAGTGGCAGTGGGTGGTTGGTTGGTTTTTCAATTGACACAGGCAGCCACCTTTCAGGAGGAGCAACTCTTGGGATCCCAGCAGGTGAGAAAGTGGGCACTGGTCCCTTTCCTCGGTTGCCCCCTTGGTCCCTCGGATGAGCTTCTGTTTGCACGGAGAGAAATCCTCTGGCTGATCCTCCAGCCAGAACTTCCCTCCGGTTACAGATTCTGATCTTTGGAGGTCTGGTTTTCATCTGAAGGATCCCCCCAGGCATCCTTGATCATTATCCGGCTCCACCGTTGGCGTCCTGCCTCTTAATAATCTGCTTGCTGCGTCTGCTTTGGCCGTGGGTGGCCCCCAGCTGTGGGCACAGCAGCCTGGCTTAGCTTCCAGGGGCTCCCTTGTCTCTCCGCTGGATTCCTTCTGAAGGATGAGAAACGGAGGGCTTCCCCTCCCAGCAGCAGCAGAAGTCCATCACTCCATGGGGCTAGAATAGGATTGAATGAGCTGGAAGGGGCCTTGGAGGTCATCTAGCCCAGCCCCCTGCCATTTCCAGAGGCGTGGAGGCTTTGAGCTCAGAATTGTCAGGTGGTGAATTCCAACACAGCTGAAACGCATTGTGTTGAGGGAGGGTTGACTATGTCGAGGTGGGGGAGCGCTGGCCCCTTTATGACTTGTGGACTTCCAACACCCAGAATTCCTGAGCTGGGATGGCTGGTTCGGGGATTCTGGGAGTTGAAGTCCACAAGTCACTAAAAGGGCCATTGTTCCCCACCCCTGCGGTAGGTGGCATCTGAAGGGGATAACAATAGCAATAGCAATAGCAGTTAGACTTATATACCGCTTCATAGGACTTTCAGCCCTCTCTAAGCGGTTTACAGAGTCAGCATATCGCCCCAACAATCCGGGTCCTCATTTTACCCACCTCGGAAGGATGGAAGGCTGAGTCAACCCTGAGCCGGTGAGATTTGAACCGCCGAACTGCAGAACTAGCAGTCAGCTGAAGTGGACTGCAATGCTGCATTTAACCACTGCGCCATCTCGTCTCTTTTGGTTTTTGGTCAAGTAACTCCACTGAAGAGTAGCTGGGAATTCTTGGTAGAATAAGGGTAGCCCTCGGCACCCGAAGTTTGCATCGCTAAGCAAGGCCGCTGTTAAGTGAGTTTTGCCCCACTTTATGCCCTTTCTTGCCACGGTTACGAAGTGCAGTTGTTCACACAGTTATTAAGTGGGTCTGCCTTCCCCATTGACTTGTCGGAAGGTCGCAAAAGGAGATCGGACGGCCCCGGGATTCTGCAACCGTCAGAAGGACATGCCAGGTGCCAAGTGCCTGGATTTTGATCTCCTGAGCGCAGGGGACGCTGCACCCGTTTGTAAGGGTGACAACTGGTCACTTGTTCCAGTGACCGGGTCACTCAGCGGATGGTTCTAAGCCAGTGTTTCTCAACTTTGGCCACTTGAAGATGTCCGGACTTCAACTCCCCAGAATTCCCCAGCCAGCATTCGCTGGCTGGGGAATTCTAGGAGTTGAAGTCCGGACATCTTCAAGTTGCCAAGGTTGAGAAACACTGTTCTAAGCCAAGGAATCCCTGTATATCTGTCTCCTGCAGCCGCCTGGTCTCCTGCCTTTCTCCTCTGAAATTTGCTTTAGGATTAAGAAGCAGATCTCCTCTTCCCCTTCATCTCTGAACTCACACATTGTTCTTCACCTCCTTTGAAGCTGCCACTTAGCCAAATCCTGCTCCCTTTGCTGAAGCAGCCGGGCCAGAGTGCGGGGGAGAAGAAGGACGGGGTGGGTGGGTGGGTGAGAAAAGCAGATTTTTTTTTCCCACGGGAGGGCAGGGATCCATCTCCGGGCTCCAGGGCAAGGGAAGGTGGGGGGGCACCCTGGGGAGCCCGAGGGCAGGGGAGAGGAGGTCCTTTGAGGTGGGGGACCAAGATGGGGTTGGGCAAATCTCCTGCGTGCTTTGAAGCTTGCAAGGGAGATAGGGAAAAATTGAACACGTTGAATAAAGAATTGAGAGAGAGAGAGAACTGTTGATTAAATAGCTTTTATTAAACATTTTCCGCTTTAAAAAGAACAAGAGAAATATACAAAGGGAGATACAAAACAAATAATAACACAAACAACATAACAATATAACATACTTTTACAGCTTCCCCTATCAGCCATGTATATTCTACTTTTGTAGTTTACGATTCATTTTTTGCCTTCTCGTGGTTTTCAACAATTCTAATAGTACTGAATATACTTACGTTATACTGTAATAGTTTAGCGCATATAATCAAATTTTATATACATATACAACACCAATGTAACAAAGGCAACAGTAAAAATATTGGCTTTCTGTCTGGATGGTCTCTTGTGACGAGCCGATAGACAGAGAATGGAAGCAGTAGGCTTCCTCCCATATTTGGGCATACCAGGGGTTGTGACACTAAATACATACCTATTTCCCTGGCTCAGCTGATAATGGAGGAGAACCTTGTGGCTTAGTGGTTAACACATCTGCCTAATATGTAATACAGCCCAGGTTCTAATCCCAGTAAGGGTATGGCTAGCTGATGAGAGCTAAATAGCTTGAAATAGATCTATACTAGTCTCCCTTTATTTATTTATCAGCACAAATACATTATATATATATATATATATATATATATATATATATATATATGTATGTATGTATGTATGTATGTATGTATGTATGTATGTATATGTATATGTATATGTATATGTATATGTATATGTATGTATGTATGTATATGTATATGTTTGTGTGTGTGTGTGTATGCACATACATACATACATACATACATACACACACATTTTCCTTCATAATATAATCAGTAATTTTCTAAACTTTTATTTCTTGTTTGGGGTTCTATTGTGTAGCCACTCGTACCATCTATTCCAAATGTTATAGTTGTCCAACTCTTCTCTCTCTCTTAACTCCATGGTCATCCTGTCCATTTCAGCACATTGGAGTATCTTCCTAATTACCATATTGTCTGGGTTTTTCCCCCCAATTTTGTGCAAAGGCGATCCTAGCAGCAGTTAGTATGTGTAATGTTATATATTGATATGTCTTGTCCATCTCTGGGTCTAGAATACCTAGCAAACATAATTCTGGTTTCAATGCTATCCTTCGTTCCGTGATTCCTTCGGGCCAGTCCTTAATTTTAAGCCGATATTTCCTGGCATGGGGCCACCTCCACCACATATGATGAAAGTTCCGGATTTAGATCTTTCCTTCACTACCGGTTTGGCAGTGGGAGTGTGCGCCCCTGGGCATGCGCAGAAGGTCCGTGGTGACACCTGGGTGGGGGGGGCGGAGCCTCGCACCACCGCCACTACCAGTCCGCCCAAACCGGTGCGAACCAGCGGAAGGCCACCTGTGAGGGGGACCCTCTGCAGCCTGGAGAGGGTGGGAGGCCAACATTAAGGGGGTGGGGGAGGATACGCTCTGTAGAGATCTGTCGGTCAGATTGAAGTTGAGGGCTTTGGAGGTCTCCCTTCTACTTTTTTTCAAAGCCAAACTCACATTTATATCAGGGGGGAAAAAGAGCCCTGGGGTGATGGAGAACTTTCGTTGAGGGGTCCCGGGTGGTGGTTTTCTTGAAAACGTTTCATGGCCTACCTAGGTTACACCATCAATGCTAGAAGGGAGAGGGGATTGTGGGGAGGGGGAGGACGACGACTGTGGGGTCCTTTTCGCTCCCTGACCTTGAGTTGCATTCACCTTTCCAGCCATTAATAGGAAACTGCCAAGATACAGGGAGTGTTTTTTGCTTAGGACTCCTCAGTTAGCGGCCGTTCAAAGAGCTGAGGTGGCGCAGTGGTTAAATGCAGCACTGCAGGCTACTTCAGCTGACTGCAGTTCAGCAGTTCGGCTGTTCAAATCCCACCAGGCTCAAGGTTGACCCAGCCTTCCATCCTTCCGAGGTGGGTGAAATGAGGACCTGGATTGTTGTTGGGGGCGATATGCTGACTCTGTAAACCGCTTAGAGAGGGCTGAAAGCCCTATGAAGCGGTATATAAGTCTAACTGCTATTGCTATTGCTAGCTACCAAAGTTAGAAAAATACCCTTCCCCAAAAAAGCTATTTATGACTCGATTTCACATTTATGATAGCTGCACATAAATTCTCTGCACTCAAATAATCACATTTTGGGGCAATCAGGTCGCCTTTAAATCTGTTTGAACTGTGCGTGCGTGCATGTGTGTATGTGTGTGTGTGTGTGTGTGTGTGTGTGTGAGAGAGAGAGAGAGAGAGAGAGAGGTGTGAATTTTGATGGTTTTTGCTGGTTTCTGGTTTACTTCCAGTTTCTGGAAAAAAGTGTCTCTTGGGTGAATCTGATTCGCTTAATGACTGCAGTGTTCACTTAACAACTGCTGCAGAAGTTGACTCAGAATCAGGCCTGGTTGTGTGGTGACCCACTTAGCCACTGCAATGACTGACGATTGTAGTTTGTGCTCAGTCGGGGTTGTGAGTGGAAGACAGTGCCCGTCTGCCTGTTGCTGTGTGATGCGGTTGTGACCCCCTGCTTCACCCCCCCCCTTTCCCCAGGCTCTGCCGTGGCCATTGGGCGGCTGCCCTGGGGAAGCTGCATTCATCTTTAATATGCATTTCTCCCTTCCCCCCCCCCAATTTCAGTAGTGGAGATCTCGGGAGGTGACAGCAATTTATGAAAATATATTTTTGCTCTCCTTGTGTGTCCAGAACTCCTCCCAGGATGGCTGCTGTTAAGAGGCTGCAGGGTCCCCTTAGGGACAGCAGAGTCCCCTCTGCAGGGCTGGCCTTCCCTCCCTCCCTCGGACGCATTTTTCCCAGAGTCTCAATTGCACGTTAGTTTCAGGCCCAGCCAAGAACAACGGATCCTTTGTGCAGCTCAGGGGTTGAAACGAGGGATCCTTGGTGCTCTCTGAATCTTGGTGGTTTTCTTGCAGACGTTTCATGACCCAACTAGGTAACACCATCAGTGCTAGGAGGGAGTGAGATTTGCAAGGAGGAGGAGGAAGAAGAGGAGGCCTGTGGGGTCCTTGGTGCTCTCTGAGCTTAGTTGTTTTCTTGCAGACGTTTCACGACCCCACTAGGGAAGAGCATCAATGAAAAAACCAGCACGGAGGATTTATCTAGTTTTGGGGCATGAAACATCTGCAAGGAAACCACCAAGCTCAGAGGCCACCAAGGACCTCACAGTCCTCCCCCCCTTCTCACAAATCCTTTCTAGCCTTGAGAATTTTGTCTAGTTGCATCAGTGTTTCTCAACCTTGGCAACTTGAAGATGTCCGGACTTCAACTCCCAGAATTCCCCAGCCAGCGAATGCTGGCTGGGGAATTCTGGGAGTTGAAGTACGGACATCTTCAAGTTGCCAAGGTTGAGAAACACTGAGTTGGATAATGAAACAATGGATGGAAACTGACCAAGGAGAGCCTCTATGGAGCTTCTCCATCATCCAAGTCACTGTTGTCCCAAGATACTTTTCCAGGAGGCAACTGGACCTTCTGGTTTCTGTTCGAAGACATTTCGCTTCTCCTCCAAGAAGCTTCTTCAGCTCTGACTGGATGGTGGGGAAATGGGAGGATTTATACTCCTTGCAGAACAGCTGGTCGTTTGCATCCTTTGAGAGGGTCCCTGAGGCCACTTGGAGGCTTCTCTGTGTCCTCAGAGTCACCTGAGTGGTGCAAATGAGTGTGGAGCCTTCTTGGATCTACTCAAAGGATCATAGAACAGAACAGAATGCAGAATGGAATGGAATGGAATGGAATAGAATAGAATAGAATTCTTTATTGGCCAAGAGTAATTGGAGACACAAGGGATTTGTCTTTGGTGCAGATGCTCTCAGTGGGCATAAAAAGACAAGATACTTCCGTCAAGAATCATAAGGAACAGCACTTCATGATAGTCACAGAGTAGAAATAAGCAATCAAATCATACTAGGAAACAATCTATATAAATCGTAGGGATGCAAGCAACGAAGTGACAGTCCTGCAGTCATAAGTGGGAGGAGATGGGGGGAAAGGGACGATGAGGAGACTAACAGTAAAGCAGCCTTAGGGAATAGTTTGACAGTGGGGAGGGAATTATTTGTTTAGCAGAGGGATGGCGTTCGGGGGAGAAACTGTCCTTGTGTCTAATTGTTCTGGTGCGTAATGCTCTAGTGCAGTGTTTCTCAACCTTGGCAACTTGAAGATGTCTGGACTTCAACTCCCAGAATTCCCCAGCCAGCGAATGCTGGCTGGGGAATTCTGGGAGTTGAAGTCCGGACATCTTCAAGTTGACAAGGTTGAGAAACACTGGCTTCGTTGCTCTTCTCTCCACTTTTTCCAAAGTCCCAACCTCTCTTTTTGTAACCTGGGGACCAAAACTAGATGCAGTTTTCCGGGTGTGGCCTTACCAAGGCTTTATAAAGCGGTGGGGTGGGGGGGGCAGTTGGGGGTTGGGAGACGTAATTAGAGTTAACTACAGTAGGGGCCACGACGGCAAAGTGGTTAAAGACGATGAGCTTATGGGCTGGAGATCTGGCAGCCCGAGCAGCGCGCAACAGGCCGAGCTCCTGTTCTCGCCGCAGCTCCTGTCCTCCGAGCCGTTCGAAAGCTTGCAAATGCGAGTAGATAAATAGGCGCCGCTTCAGTGGGGAGGTAACTATGTTCCCTGAGCCACGCTGGCCACGTGGCCACGGGAA
>NW_028261391.1:838913-861715 GCF_051295495.1 Thamnophis sirtalis
TGGGTTCCATGCCTAAGGCGGGACTAGAACTCCCCGTCTCCTGGGGATTGGCCCCAAAGTCACCCCTCTGTCCTTCATGGCTAAGTCAGACCCCTTGAGGTTACCCACATTTGCTTTGGTACCCCGGTTACAACCCTGCTTGAAACTGGGCCCTTCGGTGATGGTAACTTGCATTATAAGCACTGCTTAGGTGGACCACGATTTAGATTCAGACCAGTGGCGGGTTGTGGCGGTATGCCCCAGTATGGGTGTACTGTAGCCAGCGTGGAGCACCGGACACCGTTCCGTTCTGGTGCTCTGGAGGCCCCACCTGCCCGCCCAAGCCCCTTACCTGTGCCTTAAAGCTTCTGTGCTTCCGCGCACGCACATGGCACCTGCAGCGCCTGGGTGATGCTCCGCAGAGCAGCTGGAGCATCGCGGAGTGTCACAGAGGCGCTAGAACACATGCGCGCGCTGCCCCGTGTCCATGAGGACGCCTCCGGCCCCGTTCCAACCTCACCCGTTGGAAACCCACCACTGACTTAAACTACCTTTATTGCCACGTTGAATGTACACCAGTTGGCGTACATTAAAATGAAAATCCATTGCAATATGGCTCTCAAAGGGTCTCCCACCTCCAATATACACTATGTGAACATGGACCCCCCCAAAAAGGTATGCATGAACCCGCATGCCCCCATCTATTAATAAGACCAAGAGAAATTAAGCCTCGTTCGGACGTGTACATGGGGAGAAAAGCAAATCTGGGGTTTTAGCAGAGGGGTGGCCCAGGGCAGGGGTCTCCAACCTCGGCCACTTTACGACTTTAACTCCCAGAATTCCTCAGCCAGGGAAGAAAGCGGTTAGAGAACCTGGTCATCCGGCTATGGATACTTCGAAACCTCTCTAGGTAGCTCTATCGAAGCCTTATTGGCCTCCAAAAACCAGCATAAAACTCACCAATGTTCCTCTCCACGGGAACCTTTAGTAAAAGGCGAAGCTGAAGAGAAAAGCAGAGTATAACCATAGTTGCTGCCTCTTGGAAGCCACAGCATGGACCCAATGCAGCTGCCTGGCCATTAAGAGAGGGCCTGTTGAGGGTTCCCCTTGGGAGGGAAGTGGAGCATGGACCTTCTCTCTGAAACCCTCCGTTTCTGCAACCCTTCTTATATTTTGCAAACATGTTGAAGCAGTTTCCTGCTTAACAAGGTTTTTGGTCTTTCAATCATCGGATGTCCTTTATTGCATGGCTTTTAGTGGTCTGCGAAGAGTTTTTATGCCCATCGCTTTGTTCTTTTTCGCCCATCCCAAATCTAATCCAAATCCCAAAAGTGGGATTGGAACCATCAATAGTATGAAAGAAATAATATTTTTTTAAAAAAATAGGAACAGGTGGTAGTCAGAAAGCAAATAGGGAGAATTCTGCCATTTTATTTGTTTTTTTAGAAATGTTTGTATTTTAAAGATACTTGAAGACAAAAATAAAGAAGAAAGAAGAAAGGGAGTTAAAAGAGAATACTTTACTGTTCTAGAGACTAACTTGATTTTGCATTTAATAACGGCAGCAACTTTTTTTTTATTATAATTTTTTATTACAATTTTTTTTTTATTACGATATAGCAAGACTGTTGGTGGTGCGATACTGGAAGAAGGAAGATTTGCCTAGTATTCAAGAATGGACATTAAAAGTAACAAACTTAGCAGAGATGGCTAAAATATCAGCATATCTCAAGACCATTCAGACGAGAAATATAAGCCGGAGTGGAGAAGATGGATTGGTTATATTCAGAATAAATATGGGACTAAGAAACTCCAGATAGTTTATGACTGAAGAAACAAGGAATGATATAATCTGTTTAGAGCTAGCCTAACAAAAGAGGAGTTAAAGCTCAAATGAAAGATGATACTAACTTTCTTTAAGTTTATTTTAGAACACCTTTGTTAAAGATTTATACCCTCTATTGGTTCTGGGAAGTCGGGGGGGGAGGGTGGGGGGGAGGGGGGGAGGGGAGGTAAATATTTGTAAAAGCCTTTTTTTCCCAAAAAATTTTCAATTAAAAAAAGAATGCAAAAAAAGAGAGAGAGAATACTTTAAAGATTTGCAAAATATCAAAAAGCAGACTGAATTTACAAGTCACACTTGACTGGTAAAGATATCAAAATAACCATAGAACAGGCTTAGCACCGTAAAAGCTATTATTTCAATTGTCCTCCACTGGTTCACAGGCCCAGGGGGGGTGAGGGGGCCCGGTGTTGCCACGGTGTTAACATCTTGAAGAAATGCTAGAATTTGAATCTTGAGTTAAGTCCTGGGGGGGCCCATGGCCACAAAAGGTATTTGGAGGGGACCCGTGGTGAAGAAAAGGTGGCGAACCAGTGTCCTATTTGAGTTACATCAGAGGTTGACCAAAATGGCCAATAATATAGGAGAATTCCTAATTAATCTAAAACTGTTCATTCTTAATGCTGTAGCCAGCCACACAAAATCTAATGTTATAAAACCTTTTCTGGAATGAAACCCGGACTTTGGATGTTCCAGATGGCTCTGTGCATAATTAGAATCCATAAATAATTTCCAAATTCGGTTATAGTTAATACAGCTTTCCACACTTCAGGATAATATGGAGTTTAACTCTCAGAACTGAGAGAAATCATGCCAGCTGGGGAATCCTGGGAGTTGTAGTCCACCCATCTCAAAATATTCTGCTGGAGGATTCTGGGAGTTGAAGTCCATCCATATCAAAGCAGTCTGGCTGATGGATTCTGGGAGTTGAAGTCCATCCATATCAAAGCAGTCTGGCTGATGGATTCTGGGAGTTGAAGTCCATCCATATCAAAGCAGTCTGGCTGATGGATTCTGGGAGTTGAAGTCCGCCCCCTTAAAGCACACTGGCTGGGGAACCCTGGGAGTTGAAGTCCACTCATTTAAAAGCATGCTGGTGGGGAATCCTAATAGTTGAAACCCGCTCATCTTGAAGCATATTGGCTGGGGGATTCTCGGAGCTGAATTCCACTCATCTCAAAGTAACTTAAGTTTGAAAATCACTGAGCATCGGACACTGAGCATCGGACTTATTTTTTAAGCTAGAAAATCATTTTTAACACGGACGTACCTCCCCAAAGCTTAATCTGCTAGTCCTCTAATGAAGAGGTTGAATGTAATAAACATCAAGAAGTGCAGAGTCTTTGTAGATTTCTGGTATGATCCCCAATAAAAAGACCTCTGGTTTATTCTGATTGTAAATGTGTTAACAGCAGCCAGAATTGTATTTGCAAAAAACTGGAAAAACGAAACAATACCAAAACAGGAAGAAGTTATCTGAAAAATAATGGACTGTGCTGAAATGCGTAAATTGACATTTGAAATTAGAGAGCAAGAGGATGAACAATTTTATAAGATATGGGATTTGTTTTATCGGTGGCTAGGGGAGAAAAAGAAGTGCAGAGTCTTTTAGGGGTGCTCATCCCGTACTTTAGAGCAGGTGTCCAACCTTGGCCACTCTTAAGACTTCTGGGCTTCAACTCCCAGAATTCCCCAGTCAGCATACTTGAAAACAGTGGACTTCAATTCCCAGAATTCTGGCTAGGGAATTAAGGAGAGAAGCAACTTTAGAACCGAGGAGAATTTTCCTGGCAGAACAATTAATCAGTGGAGCAGAAGTTGCCTCCAGAAGTTGTAAGTGCTTCATTACTGGAGGTTTTTAAGAAGAGATTGGAGAACCATTTGTCTGAAGTAGTGTAAGGATTTTCTGCCTGAGCAGGGGGTTGGACTAGATGACCTCCAAGGTGCCTTCCAACTCTGTTTACTCTAGTTATTTTATTCTATTCTATTCTGTTCCTTCCAACTCTTGTTATTCTATGATTAATGGATCTTCTCCTGGTCGTCTGTACCATGAAAGTGTTGAGAAGCCAAGCTTCCTGTCCTGGGGGGGGGGGGGTTGGGGGTTGGAAGAGTTTCCTCGTTTTCTTAGCCCCAGACTCATTCCTTTCTTCCTCCTTCTCTTCCAGCCCTCTTCAACCTCATTCCAGTGGGGCTTCGTGTGGTGGCCATCCAAGGTGTGAAGGCTGGCCTCTACGTGGCCATGAATGGCGAGGGGTACCTCTACAGCTCCGTAAGTGTCTCTGGGGACATCTCCTTTTGAGGGGGTGGTCTGCGGGGGATGCCTGGAGGGATTGCATGAGGAGGCAGCTCTATCTGAGGACATTTGTGACATCTGTGCAAAGTTGCTTTCAGGAGTGAGAAGTGCTGCATTTCCCCAAAACTCCCAAATCTTATATTAATTTTTGCTCCAAAAGGCGCGTTAGGGTTTATTTTCAGGGAAATGCGGCACAAAATGTGTCTCTCTGGCTGACCGTCGTAACTGGGGTGTGTGTGTGTTATTTTGGGGGTTGGGCATATATTACGAGCATCCGAAAAAAATCATGCCAGGGCTTATTTTCGGGGGAATACGGTAAGTTGACAGTATTGATTATATGGAGGCTTGACTGCTACCTGAGTTAAAAGAGAGCTTGTTGTGGAAACATGGAAAAGGATTCTTATCGTGGACTGATTTTTTGGAGACGGATGATGATTGGGGGGGGGGGGGGAGTTTGACCCGCGTTATCCAGAGGTCTTAAGAAAGGCAGATTGGGAGACTTGAGAGGAGGAGCAGAAGGGCTGCTGGTGGCATTCACACCGATGGGCACATGGTTCCCTGTGAGCATAGGTGATGCTTATACCTGGCCAGGTGTGTGCTGAGGTGCCCTGGAGGTGGTCTTGTACCTGGATGGTGGATGGATCTTGGTTATTCTTTTTGTTTGGAGTTGTCGGGAGCAAAAGTGTGAGGCAAAACGGATGTGGGGGGATTGAGGACAGAGGAATAGAATAGAATAACAGAGTTGGAAGGGACCTTGGAGGTCTTCTAGTCCAACCCCCTGCCTAGGCAGGAAACCCTATACAGTTTCAGACAAATGGCTATCCAGCATTTTCTTAAAGACTTCCAGTGTTGGGGCATTCACAACTTCTGGAGGCAACTTCTGTTCCACTGATTAATTGTTCTCACTGTCAGGAAATTTCTCCTAGGTTGCTTCTCTCCTTGATTAATTTCCACCCATTGCTTCTTGTTCTACCCTCTACCTTTGGAGAATAGCTTGACTCCCTCTTCTTTGGGGCAACCCCTGAGATATCGGAAGACTGCTATCATGTCTCCCCTGGTCCTTCTTTTCATTCAACTAGACATCCCCAGTTCCTGCAACCGTTCTTCCTATGTTTCAGTCTCCAGTCCCCTAATCCTCTTTCTTGCTCTTCTCTGCACTCTTTCCAGAGTCTCCACATCTTTTCTACATCGTGACGACCAAAACTGAAGTGGCCTTATCAAGTGTGGCCTTACCAAGGCCTTATAACGTGGTATATAAAGTGGAAACTTACAATAACTGTCCCCTTTTGCTCCTAAATAGGGTTAGGAAAGATTGTAGGAATTACCCACTGAAGATTTATTTAAAGTAAATTGCAGGTGATTCTCGACTTACAACAGTTCATTTAGGCACTGAAGTTACAACAGTACTGAAAAAAGTGACGTATGGCCGTTTTTAACACTTACAACCGTCCCCGTGGTTGGAATTCAGGCCCTTGGCAACCGACTCATACTTATGACGGTCGCAGCACCCCAGGGTCCTGCGATCCCCTCTTATGACCTTCTGACAAGTCAATGGAGAAGCCAGAATTACTTAACGACCGTATTCCTAACCATTGCAGCAATTCACTTATCAACGGTGGCGGGGAAAGGTCACAAAAAGGTGCACAACTCGCTTAACAAATGTCTCGCTTGGCCACAGAAATTTTGGTCACAAGTCAAGGACTACCTCTACTTGCGCAGCCTTCAATGCCTTCGATCATCGCCTGGAGAGAAGCCATCTGTCCTGGGTTGCTTTTAATGATTTCTGGAGCCCCCGGCAGACATTTGGAGACGGGCAGCCCTCGGTATTTTAATTTCTGAAAACTGGGTCTGCTTTGGTGGCGCAGTGGTTAAATGCAGCACTGCAGGCTACTGCTAGATCAGCAGGTCAGCGGTTCAAATCTCACCGGCTCAGGGTTGACTCAGCCTTCCATCCTTCCGAGGTGGGTAAAATGAGGACCCAGATTGTTGGGGGCAATATGCTGACTCTCTGTAAACCGCTTAGAGAGGCCTGAAAGGCCTATGAAGCGGTATATAAGTCTACTGCTATTGCTATTGCTATTGCCTTCCTACCACCAAAGTTTGGCTTCCTTTGGGGTAGACAGCAGAAAGTGAAATTATTTAGTGGAAATAGTTTTGGACACGCAGAGAGTGTGGTTGGAAAGGTGGCTTTTTTTTAACCCCCAAAAGGTGTGGAAAAAGTGCAGAGAAGAGCAACAAAGGTGATTAAAGGCCTGGAGGCAGAAACACACGCAGAACGGCTGCAGGATTTGGAAAAGAAGGACTGGGGGGGGGGACATGATAGCAGTCTCCCGGTATTTGAGGGGCTGCCACAAAGAGGAAGGGGGCCGACTTATTTGCCAAAGCATGAAAAGGAAAGACATAAAGCAATGGATGGAAACTAATCAAGGAGAGAATCGACCTGGAACGAAGGAGAAACGCAACAGTGGGGACAATTCCACCAGTGGAGTGGAAGTTGCCTCCAGAGGTCGTGGCTGCCTCATCGCTGGAGAGTTTTTAAGAAGGGATTAGAGAACCGTTTGTCTGAAGTGGAGCAGAGGTCTTTGTTTGAGCTGTGGGTTGGACTAGAAGACCTCCAGGGTGCCTTCCAGCTCTATTACGATTGAAGTCTCTGCCGGGGATTCAGAGGGGATTCAGGCTGCAAAGCAGAACCCTTAGCTCTGGATTGCGCTTCAGAGCAGGACGTGATTATGCAAAAGTTGCTTTTTATGGGGGCGGGTGGTTTTTTTCACCCCCAGAAGCTCTAAATAATGCTCTGTGTGTGTGTTTGTGTTTGTGTGTGTGTTCCTCTCTTTTAAATAGCTGCTGGTCCCAGGGGAGAGTTTGCATCTCCCTTTTTGGCTTATCCTCCTTTTATTCTGCTGCACCGCTTTGCATGAAAATAAAAATCAGCCGGGAAGGGAAGGGGGCTTGGGGGGGGGGTGGAAGGGGGGGGAGGGAGGCAGGGGCAGCTCAGCCAAAGATTCTCCCATCTCTTGGTTGTGTCAGGCCCGCTTTGCCAAGGATGGGTGCAGAGTCACCCCTGCGGTGAGTTCCTGGATCGTCCTCCCTGTCAGGAGATTCCTCCTCCGTCCCTTCTCTCCGCGATGAGTTTCCATCTGGGCTCTTGGACAGACTGGCTGGCAGGGGAAGAAGCCAGGGAAGATCCTGGATGGCTTCCCCGAGATTTTGGCAGGAGAGGCCTCCTCTGGTCCCCTCGGAAAGCAACGCCTTGAGCAAGGGAAGATGGGCTCTGGCCCATTCCCATGGCCTCCCCCCCAGGGAGGGTCTTGTTGAGAGACCCCGTGGCACTCTGTGTGTCCCCAGGGGCCCCCTCGGTTAAGAGTGGATGAAAAGGAATGGGGGAGGATTCTAAACCGGCTCTTCCTGTTGTCCCCCTTTTATCCTTACTGAAAAAACATTTCTCTTCTCCCAGGCTCTTTCCGTGGGTCCCAAAATATTCTTCCAAGTCCAATTTGGGCAGATTCCGGAGAGGGCAGGCAGGGGCCATGCCCGACTGGAGTGGGTGGGCGACAGAGAGAGAGAGAGCGCGCGACTCTCTTCCAAGGGTCCGGCTGCCTTTCCTTCCCTCCCTTCGAAGGAGCAGGGAACAAACCTTTCCAGGGATGTTAATTGCTGCAGTGAAGGTCTGGGGATGGGGGAGGCTCACAAACTCTGCAGTCTGCCAAGCAGTTTCTCTCTCCCCCCCCCCTCGCCTTCCGCTCCCCCCCCCCAGGTTCAGTTTGAGAAGTGCTGTTCAGTCTGGTAATTGGTGATGGAGAGATAGAATTTTCTGCTGTAATTGTGCTGTGCTTCCCAACGCCCGCTGACTTTGCAACTCCGAATGTCAAACCCACACAACCCTCCTCCCCCCCTCCAGGCCCCGAACCCCCCCTCCCCTCCCCCCCTTTCCCCTCCAAGATACTAAAGACGAGATAGCAGGGAGATGCTCCTGCCTCCTGTCTCTTGCAGCAAAAACACACACACACACACACACACCAGATTCCGGTGGCACCTGACAGATGAATCCGCTGATTTCCCGAGAAGCTGATCGCAATCCACTTTATCGGAAGAAACGTCCGGGGGAGCCCACAGCCACAATGAATCTCCTTGGCTTGAAGGTGTTTTCTCCGAGTCTGCATACCGACTGGCGTGGGAGGGGGAGGGGGACACCAGAGGCCCCAGGAGCAATAGCAATAGCAATAGCAGTAGACTTATATACCGCTTCATAGGCCTTTCAGGCCTCTCTAAGCGGTTTACAGAGAGTCAGCATATTGCCCCCAACAATCCGGGTCCTCATTTTACCCACCTCGGAAGGATGGAAGGCTGAGTCAACCCTGAGCCGGTGAGATTTGAACCGCTGACCTGCTGATCTAGCAGTAGCCTGCAGTGCTGCATTTAACCACTGCGCCACCTTGGACCCCCAGGGACCCCTGAGGCGCCCAGTCAGGCCCCAAGGAGGCTTTTTCAAGAGGCAAATGGACTCCCCCCTCCCCCCCCCCGGAGACATTTTGCGTCTCATCCAAGCTTGAAGCTTCTTGGATGAAAAGCGAAACGTTGTCAAGAAAGTCCAGTTGAAAAAGCACTTTTGAGAGACGTTTTGTGACCCGGATGACGGAGAAGCCCCATCGGCAGCAACCCCCCCCCTTCCCGGCCATGTTCTCCAGCAATAACAGAATCACCTTGGAGGTCCTCTAGTCCAACCCCCTGCTCAAGCAGGAAGACCCTACACCATCCTGGGCCAAGGGTTGTCCAATCTCTTCTTGAAAACCTCCAGGGATGGACCCACGGCCTCTGAAGGCAATTAACTGTCCTCACGGTTAGGAAATTCCTCCTTAGTTCCCGGTTGCTTCTCTGCTTCCTTAGTTGCCACCCATTGTTTCTCTCCCTGCTTTCTGATGCTTTGGAGGGTAGGTGGATCCCCTCTTCTTTGGGGTAGCCCCTCCAATATAGGAGGACTGCTACCATGTCACTCCTAGTCCTCCCCTTCATTAGGATAGAGCAGTGTTTCTCAACCTTGGCAACTTGAAGATGTCCGGACTTCAACTCCCAGAATTCCCCAGCCAGCGAATGCTGGCTGGGGAATTCTGGGAGTTGAAGTCCGGACATCTTCAAGTTGCCAAGGTTGAGAAACACTGGGATAGAGGTAACCCCATTCTGCAAGCATCCTTCATATCTCTACGTTGGTCACAAGTCTCCCGGCTGCCCCAAAGATGCTTTTTCAAGAGACAACTGGACTTTCTTGGTTTTTTTCTTTGAAGACGTTTCGCTTCTCATCCAAAAAGCTTCTTCAGCTCTCAAAGGATGCAAATGACCAGCTTGTCTGCAAGGAGGATCAATCCTTCCATTCCCCCATCCTCCAGTCAGAGCTGAAGAAGCTTCTTGGAGGGGAAGCGAAACGTATTCGGAGAAAAATAAGAAAGTCCAGTTGCCTCTTGACATTTGGGACATTCTCTGTATGTTTTAGCCCCGCGTCCCCTCGTCCCCTCAGCTGCTCTTCTCTGCCCACTTTCTGGGGTTTTAGCATCGTTTTTGTATCGTGGTTGCCAGAACTGGATACAAATGGTCTCGATATGAGCCAACCTGCCGTGCCTGTTGGGTCTCCCTTTCCCCTTTTAAGGAGCGAGAAGCCCCTTCGGGAATGAATCGCGGTTTTCATCCTTAGAGAATTGTGTTGTGTGGGAGCAAACAAGGGGTTGTGTTGAAGGGCTGAGATTTGCAAAATAACCAAGGCGGGATAAACGTATAGCAATAGCAATAGCAGTTAGACTTATATACTGCTTCCTAGGGCTTTCAGCCCTCTCTAAGTGGTTTACAGAATCAGCATATCGCCCCCACAGTCTGGGTCCTCATTTCACCCAGATAGATAGATAGATGATAGACGATAGATAGATAGATAGATAGATAGATAGATAGATAGATAGATAGATAGATAGATGATAGAGAGAGGGAGAGAGGGAGAGATAGGTATAGGTATAGAGATATATAGATAGCGATAGATAGATAGATAGATAGATAGATAGATAGATAGATAGATAGATAGATAGATAGATAGATAGATAGATAGATATAGGTAGAGATAGAGATAGAGATACAAATAGCAATAGCAGTTAGACTTATATACCGCTTCATAGGGCTTTCAGCCTTCTCTAAGCAGTTTACAGAGTCAGCATATCGCCCCCAACAACAATCCGGGTCCTCATTTCACCCACCTCGGAAGGATGGAAGGCTGAGTCAACCCTGAGCCGGTGAGATTTGAACAGCCGAACTGCCGAACTAGCAGTCAGCTGAAGTAGCCTGCAGTGCTGCATTTAACCACTGCGCCACCTCGGCTCTTGTATGGAAGCGGAGTGGCCTTGGGTGGGATTCCAGACTCTGGGAGAAGAGGACCAGGGATAAATCTGCAGAGTCCACCGGCTGCTCCTGGCCTTAGGTTGCTGCTGTGATTGTGGTTGTGGTGATTTGGAACTGGCAACTTAGACGGAAGAAAGGGAAACAAGACGGGTGGCCAGGAAACCAAGGAAAATCGAAGATTGCCTGAACTTGTGGGCCAGAGTTGTTGAACATGGGAGGCCATCGTGATCGATTGAACGTCACAGAGTCCTCATTGGGAATTGTTGAAGGTCGGGCGGCATACAAATTTTGGGAATAGTGACTGGAGTCCCCTTCGTTGTTTCCACTGCGTGTGAAATGAGGATTCCATGAATAGCACCCAAAAGTACATCAGGCAAAGTATTGCTCAAAGTCCCAATTGATGAAGAGAGCCACGTTGGCACATCTGGGAAAACCCGAATCTGAAAGCTTCCCGGTTTCCCCCACCCAGTTGAAAGTTCAAGATCTTGCCCCCATACCCATAAGTCCATCCCAGGGTCCAATCTCCCACTGCCCCACTGGCAGCTTCCTCCCATCCAGTTCCAGTCAGGTGCAGAGGTGCAGAGACAAAGGATGACCTTGGCTTTCTAGAAAGAATGTTGTTATGGCTACCTAGCATCTCACTCCATACAATCCCCCCTCCCGTTTTCCCACCATAGAAAATGCATAGCAGAATAACAGAAAGTGCAGCAGGCCAGAGATCCTACAGAAAATATGGCTGCAGGCCTGACCCGGACTCCATAGGAGGGGAATAGCTAAGTGTTGTGTTCAGTGAATTATGGTTATGGGAGAATGGATGTCACCTTAATTCAGAAAACCCCAGTTTAGTTTAGTGATTAAGGTGCGGAGAGTTCCAGTCCTGCCTTGGGAATAAAAGCCGGTTGGGTGACTTTGGGCCAATCCCTACGAGACTCTAGTCCCGCCTTAGGTCTGAAAACTGAGCGGCTTTGGGCCAATCATCAGGAGTCGGTGCATTCTCATCCCGCTTTGTGCATGAAAGCTGGCTGGGTGACTTTGGGCTAATCACCTGGAGACGGAGAGTTCTAGTCCCGCCTTAGGCATGAAAACCAGCTGGATGACTTGGGCCAGTCCTTCTTGCTCAGCCTACCTCCCAGGGTTATTGTTGTTGTTGTTGTTGTTGCTGTGGAGAAAATAGGAGGAGGAAGATGTGTTGAATATGCTCTCTGCCTTGAGTTTTAAGCATAACCAAGGAGGGATACATACAAATAAATAAATAATCCTTATGAACAACTGTGATCGGGGGGGGGGGTAAACTTTGATTCTGTTAGGTGACGTGGATGGCTGGATTTAAATGAGAAGACCCCCCCCAAAACGAAGGAGAGCGTGGAACAATCAGCGTTTTCTAAGAAAAAGATTTCCTTGCATCAGATATGCTGGTTTCACCATCGTCCACATTTAAAAGTAGATAAAGGGGAATATAACTCGTAATAGTGGATGATGGGAGGTGCTGATTATAGGACAGATAGCAGGCAGTCCTCAACTTACAACACTTCGTTTAGTGACTGTTCAAAGGCTCTGAAAAAAGTTATACTTGTGACCGTTGCAGCATCGTATCACTAACTGAACAACTGCAGTGAGTCGCTTAACATCTGTGGCAAAAAAAGGTCGTAAAATGGGGCAAAACTTGCTTAACAACTGTCTCGCTTGGCAACAGAAATTTGGGGCTTAACTGGGGGTCGTAAGTCAAGGATTACCAACATTAATCACAGAGGAAAAAATAATTAGAAAGAAAACCGTGAGTGTTGGGAGCAGGTGGGAAACTCCACAGCTGCAGTGAAGAGGTTGTGACCGGAGAAACTTTAAAAGGTGAGGTGCCTTCCTTCTGCTCTCGATGCGCAGTTTAACAGATTGCAGAATAACAGAGTGGGAAGGGATCTTGGAGGTCTTCTAGTCCAACCCCCTGCTTAACAGGAGACACTATACAATTTTAGACAAATGGCAGTCCAGTCCCTTCTTAAAAGCCTCCAGTGATGGAGGTCCCACGACTTCTGTTCCACTAATCAGTTGTCGTAACTGTTAGAAAGTTTTTCCTTAATTCCAGGCTGCTTCTCTCCTTGGTTAGTTTCCATCCATTGTTCCTTGTCCTGCCTTCGGGTGCTTTGGAGAACAGCTTGACCCTCTTCCTCCTCTCTGTGGAAGCCCCTCAAATATCGGAAGATGCTCTCCTGTCTCCCCTGGTCCTTCTCTTCCCTAAACTAGCCAGGCCCAGTTCCTGCAACCGTTCATCGTATGTTTCAGCCTCCAGTCCCCTAATCCTCTTGGCTGCTCTTCTTAGGAAAGGTGAACAAGAGCAGAGGTGGCGCAGTGGTTAGAGTGCAGCACTGCAGGCTACTTCAACTGACTGCAGTTCAGCAGTTCGGCTGTTCAAATCTCACCGGCTCAAAGGTTGACTCAGCCTTCCATCCTTCCGAGGTGGGTAAAATGAGGACCCGGATTGTTGTTGGGGGCGATATGCTGACTCTGTAAACCGCTTAGAGAGGGCTGAAAGCCCTATGACGCGGTATATAAGTCTACTGCTATTGCTATTGCTCTATCTATCTATCTATCTATCTATCTATCTATCTATCTATCTATCTATCTATCTATCTATCATCTATCTATCATATCTATCATCTATCTATCTATCTATCTATCTCTATCTATCTATCTATCTATCTATCTATCTATCTATCTATCTATCTATCTATCTATCTATCTATCTATCTATCTATCTATCATCTATCTATCATCTATCTATCCAAGGTGGCACAGTGGTTAAATGCAGCATTGCAGGCTACTTCAGCTGACTGCTAGTTCTGCAGTTCGGCTGTTCAAATCTCACCGGCTCAGGGTTGACTCAGCCTTCCATCCTTCCGAGGTGGGTGAAATGAGGACCCGGATTGTTGTTGGGGGAGATATGCTGACTCTGTAAACCGCTTAGAGAGGGCTGAAAGCCCTGTGAAGCGGTATATAAGTCTAACTGCTATTGCTATTGCTAACAAGACTGAATGCCAAATCTACGGGGGGGCGGGGGTGGTGGTGATGATCTTTGTGCAAAGTGTGCCTTGGAACGGGTGTAGCCGAATTGTGATCAAAAGGCTCTCGGAAGCGATAGCAAGAGAAATGTGAGAAGTGACATTTTTTAACAGGTCACGAGAAATATTCAAGTGTGAGAAAGGGAGCGGCCTGCAATTGTTGATGGAGGGAAAGTATAGGATTGTAGATTCCCGCAGGGACGGCGATTCTAAACATTAACGTGTCACAGTCCAAGCTGGTTGGCAGCGGGGGGGGGGGGGGAATGACACAAACAATTGCAGGTTTCTGTTCTTTGCAGGAATTTAGCCACCCGTCAAAACTGCCACCGATTTCTGAACTATTCGACATTAAAAAAAAGAAAGATTTTCTCCTGCGTGCCTTTTACTGTGAATTTAGAGGCAATATTCTTCCTTGCACTGATCTAGAATCAGCAAACCTTGGTTCTACTTTTGCAAGCCGTGTTTGATTTGTTGACGAGCAATTGGGTGAATTTCTCCCTTCCGGCTGGAGAGAGAATTGGGGCTTTTATGCATCGCTGCCTGGTCTGTCTGTTTTGTGTCTGTTTGAACCGCGAACCTTGGCAGCAAGTCAGGTTAACTTGCCGACCCTCCTATTAGCAATTCTGCTTTATCTCTGCGGAGCAAAGCGGTTTTTAACTTCAGAAAGAATCTGTAACAGCTTCCACTTAGATCTCTCGCGAAGGCTTAAAGCCAAGAAAAAGGAGGCTCCTTTGAAAGCTTCTGGCAGAAGGAGGGCGAAGGCAGAGGCTCCCACGGAAGCCGGCCTGACTTGAGACCTGCCCAGCCCATCACCCTGCGACAGGGGGCTTTCTAGAAAGGAGAAACCACATGAGAAAGGCAGTTCAGTCTAGTGGTTAAGGCATCGGACTAGAAAACGGAGGACTGTGTCCCACCTAAGCCACAAAAGAGCCAAGGTGGCGCAGTGGTTAAATGCAGCACTGCAGGCTACTGCTAGATCAGCAGTTCAGCGGTTCAAATCTCACCGGCTCAGGGTTGACTCAGCCTTCCATCCTTCCGAGGTGGGTGAAATGAGGACCCAGATTGTTGTTGGGGGCGATATGCTGACTCTGTAAGCCGCTTAGAGAGGGCTGAAAGGCCTATGAAGCGGTATATAAGTCTACTGCTATTGCTATTGCTATTAAAAAAGCTGTTCAAATGACTTTGGCCCAAACACCAGGAAATAGTGAGTTCTAGTCCCGCCTTAGGCAGGAAAGCCAACTGGGTGACTTTGGGCCAGTTTCTCTCTCAGCCCAACGAACCTTAAAGGGTTGTTGTTGTTGTTGTTGTTGTTGTTGTTGTTGTTGGGAAAATAGGAGGAGGAGGAGGAGGAAGAAGGGTTGGATCTGTGTACTGCTTTGAAGTCATTTGTAAACCTGATAAGGGTGGGATATGAATCCAATGAATGCATGATAGAAGATTGCAGGCTGGCTTTCTTCGGATGCCTCCCCTCCTGGCTTCCCCTCCAGCCTCCCTCTTGCGGTGGCTCTCTCCCCAGCAGGGCCAGGGCGTTGTTGGTCTTGTGGTGCTCACTTTGGAAGATGAATCAGGAGCCTCTCTAAACCTTGTGAATATTATAATGTCTCCTCCCCCGCTTCACGTCTTGATCAGCCTGCAGCCTTCAGCGCCGAAAGTAGGTCTTGTTGATTGCGGGAGAATGTATTTTTAATTAAACGGAGCCGGGTCCACCTTCAGAGGAATTCTTCAGGAATATTGGCGTTTGATGCCCTTCTTTTTTTTTAAGATCGGTGGTTTCCGGCCTTCTGACCTTTTTTATTTGTTCGCTGGCCAAGGGAAATTTGCCAGAGAAACATGAATAAGGTACCAAAACTCAGATCCTCCGGTGGAAGCTGCATTGAGGCTGGTGCAGAGACCAAGTTTCCCCTCTTTGCATTTTCACTGTCGGAATATTTATTTCCAACGTGGGTTGGGTAGCGCGGAGCTTCTGATCCCTGGGCTCCTTCAGTGTTATTCGTCTTTTGGACCATTGCTTTAACTTTTTTTCAAAAATGAAGCCAGCAATCAGGGTTTGCTTAGTGAATGGGGTCAAATCTCAGCCTTCCATAATTGCACCCACTTAATACGGACGGAGGAGAATCTTCCTAGCTCAGGGTTGTAATGAGGGGGGGTCCACGGGGCTCTCTGAGCTTGGTGGGTTTCCTGCAGACGTTCCAGGACCCAACTAGGGAAGATCATCAGGGCCAAAAGAGACGGAGGGGGGGGGGTTGCTCTCTTGCCCTGTCAGTGTGGGCGGGAGTGCAATTACTGTACTCGGGAGTAGAGGTACCCAGAACGCTCCCAGCCACACGGACAGGGCAAGCCCTGTAGGTCAACCCAGGGGAAACCCCTCTCCCTTCTAGCATTGGTGATGTTCCCTAGTTGGGTCACGAAACATCTGCAGGCAAGCCTCCAATTCAGAGAGCACCAAGGACCCCACAGTCCTCCTCCTCCTCCTCCTCTCTGCAAACTCCACTCCCTTCCAGCACTGGTGGTGTTACCGAGTTGGGTCACGAAATGTCTGCTATGAAACTCAGAGAGCCGCAAGGATCATACAGTCGCCCTCCACAACCAGCATCATCTCCTCCTCCTCCTCCTCCTCCTCCTCCTCCTCCTCCTCCTCCTCCTCCTCCTCCTCCTCCTCCTCCTCCTCTTTGCAAGTCTCACTCCCTTTTGGCACTGGTGGTGTTACCTAATGGGTAATGAAATGTTTGCAAGAAAAGTACGAAGCTCAGAGAGCACCGAGGACTGCACACACCACCACCACCACCTCCTCCTCCTCCTCCTCCTCCTCCTCCTCCTCCTCCTCCCATTCTCCTTTTCCTCCATAAACTCTCTCCCTCCTCTTCCTGATGATGTTATATAGTTCGGTCCTGAAACATCCGCAAGAAAACAGGCCAGGCTCAGAGAGCCCCAGGGACCCTGCAGGTAGATTGACTGGCCTGGAGATGAGACCCCCAAACGGGTGAAATTTCTTCTTTTCCTAACAACGCAGAAGCCCCAACACAAAGGACCCTCCCTGCGTGCGTGCCACCCTCTCGCCAAGGCCTGCAAAGAGAGAGAGAGAGAGGGAGATTCTTTCTCCCCTTTCTGGCTTTTCTCCACACGGCTGCCCTTCTCTGGCCCCCTGGTGCTTGGCTTACGGGTGGTCCTTGAATTACGACGGTTCATTTAGTGGCCAAAGTTACAACGGCACTGAAAAAAGTGAGTTATGACCATTTCTCATACCTACAACCATCGAAGCGTTCCCTCCATGGCAGTGTTTCTCAACCTTGGTGACTTTAAGTCCTGTGGACTTCAACTCCCAGAATCCCCCAGCCAGCTATGCTTGACTCCCTCTTCTTTGTGGCAACCCCTGAGATATTGGAAGATGCTATCATGTCTCCCCTGGTCCTTCTTTTCATTAAACTGGACATCCCCAGTTCCTGCAACCGTTCTTCCTATGTTTTGGCCTCCAGTCCCCTAATCCTCTTTGTTGCTTTTCTCTGCACTCTTTAGAATAGAATAGAATAGAATAACAGAGTTGGAAGGGACCTTGGAGGTCTTCTAGTCCAAACCCCTTCCTAGACAGGAAACCCTACACCACTTCAGACAAATGGTTCTCCAACATCTTCTTAAAGACTTCCAGTGTTGGAGGATTCATGACTTCTGAAGGCAACTTCTGTTCCCCTGAGATATTGGAAGACTGCAATCCTGTCTCCCCTGGTCCTTCTTTTCATTAAACTAGACCAGGAGTTCGCAACCTTAAACATTCAAAGAGCCACAAAGGTCCTAACTGGAAGCCCCCCCGCCTTCAATTCTGAAGCTGACCAGAAGTCCGGTTCCCCCACCATAGAGTCTCCTCCTAGCGCGGTGTCCTTTTCCCTCCACCTGTCCTAACCAAAAGCCCCGTCAATGGTGGAGCCGGCTGTCAACAGGGAGCCGCAGCAGAGGGACGGAAGAGCCACATGCGGCTCCAGTGGGTTACTGAGCCCTGAACGAGACCTGCCTGGTTCCAGCAATCGCTCTTCTTCATATGTTTCAGCCTCTCGTCCCCTAATCCCCTTCCTTGCTCTTCTCTGCACCCTTTCCAGAGTCTCCACCTCTTTTTTATAATACGGCAGATCTCCCAAGTGTCCAGGCATTTTTGGAAACGGCCTCAGAGGGTGCAGGGGTCTCCCCAAGGCCTACAGCCCCCCCTGCCCCCCATCCTCAGTTGCACCTGAGTATCAGGCAGGTTTTGAAAGGAGTGGGTCAAAGGGAAGCGGGGGGAGTGGATAATGGCTGGAACAAGAGACTTCGGGCTGCCATTGTGAGGAGCATTTGCCGTGAAGGACAATTTATTAACCAGGGAGGAAGGCGGGGGGCTCTGCGTCTTCCCCCCCCCTCCAGCTGAGAAGTTAAAAAGCTTTGAGACTGAGCCGGGATGGAGGAGAGAGATTTGCAGGCGAGGCTCTTTGTCCCGCTGTGCTGCTTTCCGAGGAAATGGCGCCCCAGGCTGAGCCGCAGAGCCTCTGCTGAAAAAGCCCCCGTTTTATTTGCAAATATGCAGAAGAGCAAGGAAAATCCCCCCCACCCCCATTATCTTCTCCCGGCAATCTGTCACATGTAGCAGCTTCTGTCGGAAGGAGGAGACGATGGCAGACGGGAGGAAGAAGGGCTTGGAAGGGATCCAGCCTCCGTCAGGGAGGTTCCCAGAATTGACCTGGTTCTTTTGGGCCAGTTGCTGGTCCTTCCTTCTTCTTGGGGGTCTTTCCTTGGATGGGGCTTCCCCCATAACCACCCAGACTTTTCTCTGGACATCCTCCGTCATCCCAAGGCTGCTCTCCCCCCCCCCCCCCCAAAAAAGAGGCAACTGGAGTTTCTGCTTTTTTTCTTTTGGAGACGTTTCACTTCTCCTCCAAGAAGCTTCTTCAGCTCTGACAATTTGCAGCTTTTGAAATTTCGGCTCTGAAAAATTGCAGACCACAGGAACCGCCCAGAGGACACAGAGGAACCTCCAAGTGGCCTCAATGACCCTCTCAATAAAAGGATGCAAATGACCAGCTTTGTCTGCAAGGAGTATAAACCCTTCCATTCCCCATCATCCAAATCAGAGCAGAAGAAGCTTCTGGGATGAGGAGCGAAACGTCTTCAAAAGGGAAAACCAGAAACTCCAGTTGCCTCCTTAAAAAAAAAGCACCATTGGGATGGCGGAGAATCTCTACAGGCTCCTCCAATGGAGAGTTTTTGAAACGCTTTCTAACCTCATGCAACACGACTGACCGGTTAAATCAGCCTCCCCTCCAGGTCCCAGGAGAGAGGATTCTGCACTGCACACCCGCTTTGTGATTGTGTGATGTGGCAACATCCTTTGGGCGGGGGGGGGGGGAAGCTGAGACCCCAGCCGGAGAGGAATCCCACAGGTCTGCAGCCCCCGTGGCAGCCAAGGTGACATGAGTTCTGCCCAGCATCGCATCGATGGACATCATTTAGCATTCCATCCATGAGCCAACACAATATTGCAGCCAAAAGACAGACCGCAAAACAAGAGGGGGGGGGCAGCCTGTGACACTTCTCTCACCCAGACTGCCCCCTCCCCCAGTACATTGAATTGTACCCTCCCCCCACCCCCAACACCAGTCTTTCTTTCTTCAACCCATTATTTATTCACCCTAATATTTCATGCAACTGAACCTTTGCTATAAATCCAGAATATCCCCCCTTCTCAAGGAGTCTGGTCAAGGCTGCTGTCACGAAATTATCATATAAGCTCAGAAGCCATCCAAGCTGTATATCAAAACACACACTGCACACACACACACACACACACACACACACACACACACTTCCCAAAGATGAAGGCTCTGCTGTGGCAGCTGGAAGAGCGAAGCCAAGTCCCTTCCTCCATCCCCTCTTTTCAATATGTGGACTTTTCTCCCTGGGATTCAGACGTTTTCTTGATCGGTGGTTCCTCCCCAAGTGCTTATATCATTTTAATGCATTTGGGAACAGCAAATCATCAACAATCCCAGTGGCATAAAACTGTGCCGTGTTTGCTGTTCAGCGTCTGTGGCAAGTGGGCAGTTCCGTGATTTTACAAGGTTCTGAAAAACATTATAAATTGTCAACGAAATCCAGAGCAGAAAAACAGAGTTGGAAGGGATCCCGGAGGCCTTCTAGTCCAGCCCCACTGCTGGAACAGGAAACCCTGTGTGCCATTCCTTCAGACAAATGGTTGTCCAGTCCCTCCTTAAAAGCCTCCAGTGTGGGAGCACTCACCGCTTCCGTCCCACTGGTTGATGGTTCTCAAATGTCTCCTTCATTCTAGGTTGGATCTCTCTTTAATGATCTTCCATCCGTTAGCTCTGGTCCTGCCTTCCGGTGCTTTGGAGAATAGGCTGACCCTTTCTCCTTTGGGGCAGCCCCTCAAATATTGTAATAGGAATAGCACTGGGACTTACGTACAGCTTCACAGGGCTTTCTAGCCCTCTCCAAGCAGTTTACAGAGCCAGCCAATCTGGGTCCTCATTTTACTCACCTTGGAAGGACCGAAGGCTGAGTCAACCTTTAGGAAGAAGGAAGGAAGGGAAGGAAGGAAGATATCAACAGCATTTAGAGCCAAGGTGGCGCAGTGGTTAAATGCAGCACTGCAGGCTACTGCTAGATCAGCAGTTCAGCGGTTCAAATCTCACCGGCTCAGGGTTGACTCAGCCTTCTATCCTTCCGAGGTGGGTGAAATGAGGACCCGGATTGTTGTTGGGGGCAATATGCTGACTCTGTAAACCGCTTAGAGAGGCCTGAAAGGCCTATGAAGCGGTATATAAGTCTACTGCTATTGCTTCTATCTCGCTTCACAGGGCTTCCCAGCCCTCTCTAATTGGTTTACAGAGCCAGCCTCTTGTCCACAACAATCTGGGTCCTTGAGAAGGGGATATTCTAGATCAGTGTTTCTCAACCTTGTCAACTTGAAGATGTCTGGACTTCAACTCTCAGAATTCCCCAGCCAGCGAATGCTGGCTGGGGAATTCTGGGAGTTGAAGTCCAGACATCTTCAAGTTGACAAGGTTGAGAAACACTGATCTAGATTTATAACAGAGCTTCTGTTACATACAATATTGGAGTGAATATATAACGGGTTGGAGAAAGAGGGAATGGTGTTGGGGGGTGCGGGAAGGGTACAATTCCATGCACCTGGAGGGGGAGCAGTCTGGGTGAGAGAAAAGTCACAGGCCGCCCCCCCCCTCAATTGCAATCTGTCTATTGGCTGCAATATTGTGTTGGTTGTGCTCGTGTATGGAATGCTAAATGGTGTCCATCAATGTCGCTTCTCGTCCTGCCTTCTGGTGCTTTGGAGAATAAGGTGACTCTTTCTGCTTTGTGGCAGCTTCTCAAATTCTGGAACTCTGCTCTCCTGTCTCCCCTGGTCCTTCTTTTCATTCAACTAGACATCCCCAGTTCCTGCAACCGTTCCTCATATGTTTTAGCCTCCAGTCCCCTAATCCTCTTTCTTGCTCTTCTCTGCACTCTTTCCAGAGTCTCCACATCTTTTCTACATCGTGGCAACCAAAACTGGATGCAAATATTCCAACTGTGGTCTTTCCAAGGCAGCTATTGAGGAATGTGGGAAGTGATTATTTAATTCTTTCCCTTCCATAATGTATTTTGTCCCATGAGGGGCAGTGGAGCAATTCAGGAATAGAATAACAGAGTTGGGAGGACCTTGGAGGTCTTCTAGTCCACCCCGTGCCTAGGGAGGAAACCCTACACCATTTCAGGCAAATGGTTATCCACTCTTCTTAAAAACTTCAGTGTTGGAATATTCATAACTTCTGGAGGCAGTTGTTCACTGGTTAATTGTTCTGTCAGGAAAGTCCTCCTTAGTTCTAAGTTGCTTCTCTCCTTGCTTAGTTTCCACCCGTTGCTTCTGCCTTCAGGTGCTTTGGAGAATAGTTTGACTCCCTCTTCTTTGGGGCAGCCCCTGAGATTTGGGGCAACCAATGGAAGAGTCTCTCAGAGTTGTGGGTGCTTCATTGCTGGAGGTCTTCCAGAAAGGATTGCCTGGGACGGTTTGGCCATGAGGTTGGACTAGAAGATCTCCAAAGTCCCTTGCAACCATAGCATTCAGCTTTGCTCCTATCCTTCCCTTCCCATTTACGTGGCCAGGGGGAGGGTTTGTGTGTGTGCGTAGTGCTTAAGCAACTGTAATTAAGGAAGCCTTTAAAGATTAGCAGGCAGGCTGTGGGTGCGTTCCCACGAGTCCTTCATTACTCCAGGAGATCCAGAAGTTCATCACTGTAACATTATTTATTTATTATTTATTTATTAATTAGACTTATATACCGCTTCATAGGCTTTCAGCCCTCTCTAAGCGGTTTACAGAGTCAGCATGTTGCCCCCACAGTCTGGGTCCTCATTTCACCCACCTCTGGAAGGATGGAAGGCTGAGTCAACCCTGAGTGGGTGAGATTTGAACAGCCGAACTGCAGAACTGCAATAGCAATAGCAGTTAGACTTATATACCGCTTCATGGGGCTTCCAGCCCCTCTCTAAGCGGTTTTACAGAGTCAGCATATCGCCCCCAACAACAATCCGGGTCCTCATTTTACCCACCTCGGAAGGATGGAAGGCTGAGTCAACCCTGAGCCGGTGAGATTTGAACAGCCGAACTGCAGCTAACAGTCAGCTAAAGTGGCCTGCAGTAGTGTACCCTAACCACTGCGCCACCAAGCAACTCTCCAGGGCAATGTTCACATCAACCCCTGAGCCTGGATTCCGAATTAACCCTCTTCTGCGACTGCTAAACAAACCCCAGCGCTTGGACTGGCACCGCGTGCTATAAGTCCCAAAAATGTCCTCGTGCCCCCAACCACGATTAAACCTCGCTCCGTGTAGCCTGCTTTGCAAATGCGCTTGCTCAGTTTTGACCCGAACTGATTGGGGGTGGGCTACGTAAGCCCTTTAGCGAGGCCTTCACAAAAGAGGAAGGCGGAATCCTAATCAATATGTTCAAAATAAAAAATGGAAGCGAAACTGTATCCCGGCTGCTGAGTTGAAAATCGTCAAGTGATAATAGATGGGCATTCTCAACTTTTCTCAAGGAGGTTCCTTGGAGGAGAGGCTGTGCAGTGGGAAGAGCCACGGGAAGCAACAGAGGGAAACTAACCAAGGATAGAGGCAGCCTAGAAATAAGGAGGAATTTCCTGACAGGGAGAACAATTAACCAATGGAACGACTTGCTACCAGAAATCGTGGGTGCTTCATCACTGGAGGGGTTTTAAGAAGAGAT
>NW_028261391.1:1057007-1089507 GCF_051295495.1 Thamnophis sirtalis
AAAGAGAAAGAAAAGAGAAGAAAGAGGTGGAAAGAGAAACAGAGAGAGAAAGAGGAGAGGGGGAAGGAGGGAGGGACAGATCCCAGCGCCCTTTCCCTCCCCCCCCCCGGCCTTCCTCCCGGGAGCCGCCTGCCTTGCGCTCTTTTCCCGCCGCTACAAAGTAACGAGCGCCGGAAGCGCCGCCGCCGCAGAGCAGCCGCTCCGGCCGGGGAGCCCAGGCGGGCCGAGGCAGCAACGCCGGCCGCCCCTGCCCAGAGCCCCGCTCCCCGCCCCAGGCGGCCCGGCCGCCCCCTGCCCTGCGCCCCGCTGCCGGAGCCCCCCTGGGCGCCACGAGAGGCCCGGAGTCCGGGACGCCGCCGCTGCCGCCGCCTTCCCAAAGCCCATGCGGCGCGGCCCTGGCGGCTCCCTCCCTCCGTCCAGCCGGGAGGGGCGGAGGCCTCGGGCAGCCTCCCCGCCCGCCTCACCTTCCTTGACGCCCGGCAGCTTGGAGCGGTCGATGCCCACTTCGGCCATGTTGCGGGCGGGGCGGGAGCGCGCGTGCCCGGACAGCCCCCTCTCCGCCGCCGCCGCCGCGGGGACGCGCCTGGCCTCTCGCTCGCCGGCTCCGGACAGTCCCGCCGCCGCCGCCTCCGCTGCCTCCGTCCTCTCGAGCCGGAGGGGCGGGGCCTCGCCCTGACTCCGCCCCCTCCAGGTAAAGCGGAGCCGCCCCGCTCTCCCCCTCCCGAGCCCCGCCCCCGCCCCTTCCCCTGCGCATGCCGGGAAGTGTAGTTGCATCCCCCCCCCGTGAGGTTCCTTCATCCTCCTCCCCTCCTTGGTCTCGGCCTCCCCCCTCCCCGCTGGCCTGGCTGGCGGCGGATGATGGGAGTCGTGGAGAGGGAAGGCTGGACGACCCAGACCCGCGCCGGGGAGAGCCGAGCCAACACTGGAGGTTTTTAAGAAGAGATTAGATAACGCTTTGTCCGAAGTGGTGCAGGGTTTCCTGCCTAGGAAGGGGGTTGGACTAGAAGACCTCCAAGGTCCCTTCCAACTCTGTTCCATTCTCAAAACGAAAGACAAGGCTGGAGCCTGGGGAGAATCCAACCCCTCTGCTCCCCAAAAGGAGCAGGCAGGAGGAATGGGGTGGGAGGGGGGAGGGAGCAGGAACTGAACCCAGCACCCTAAGTGGTGGCTCTGCTGGAGCCCCCCCCCCACCCCCCAGCAGAAGGTTGGAGGGGCTGATCTGAAGGGGGATCCTGGGCCGCAGAGCTTTTGAAACCTTTTGGGAGGTGCCCGGCGCTGATGGGCCCCACTTGGGCTGAAATCAGAGTTGACAGAGGAACTAGTGGAGGGGGGGGGGCTGCCCGTTCTCGAACTTGGGAAGCTGTTGAAGCTGCCCTTCAGCCGCCTGGCTGGGGCTGCAGCCCCTCCAATCCAGCCGGCCCCACTCCCCCCCCCCATGCAGAGGGTGGGGGGGATTCCCCTCCAGTAGTCATTCTGGGGACTTCCAGAGCCCCAGGGATTTCCTGGTGGCCTCCCATCCTCGAATTTACCAGCCCACACCACAACTGGCTTGGATGTTCCAGGACTGAACGAGGGGGGGGGCAACCTGCTGTAGATCCTAGAGCCCCAACCTGGGCTGCCCCATGGCGCCCTCGTCCTCTTAGCTCAGTGTTTCTCAACCTTGGCAACTTGAAGATGTCCGGACTTCAACTCCCAGAATTCCCCAGCCAGCATTCGCTGGCTGGGGAATTCTGGGAGTTGAAGTCCGGACATCTTCAAGTTGCCAAGGTTGAGAAACACCGTCTTAGCTGAACCACTGCCATTGCCAAGTTAGTAACACGGTCGTTAAGTGAATCTGGCTCCCCGTTGACCTTGTCATTAAGTCCGCAAAAGGGGGATCACAGTGACTGTCATAAATATGAGTCAGTTGCCAAACGTCTGGATTTGGGTCACGTGACCTTGGGGGGGGGTGCTGCAGTGGTCATAAGTGTGAAAAACGGCCATAAGCCACTTTTTTCAGTGCCATTATAACTTTAAATGGTCACTAAATGGACAGGCGTAACTCAAGGACTCCCTGTACTGCTAAAATTGGAAGGGAGCCCAGTGGTCATCCTGAGAGGGGGGTGGGCTCCAGCCTCTTCTCAAAAGCCTTAAGCGATGGACACCCACCACCTCCAGAGACAGACAGGTGTTTCCACTCCGGGGCAGATGTGATTGTGAGAACGTTGGGGGCCTTTGAAGTCAAGATAGCCATAGCAATAGCAGTTAGACTTATCTACCGCTTCATAGGGCTTTCAGCCCTCTCTAAGCGGTTTACAGAGTCAGCATATATTGCCCCCAACAACAATCCGGGTCCTCATTTCACCCACCTCGGAAGGATGGAAGCTGAGTCAACCTTGAAGGAAGGAAGGAGGAAGGAAGGAAGGAAGGAAGGAAGGAAGGAAGGAAGGAAGGAAGGAAGGAAGGAAGGAAGGAAGGAAGGAAGGAAGGAAGGAAGGAAGGAAAAGGATGGAGGGAGGGATAGAGGGAGAAGGAAGGAATAGCAATAGCAGTTAGACTTATCTACCGCTTCATAGGGCTTTCAGCCCTCTCTAAGCGGTTTACAGAGTCAGCATATATTGCCCCCAACAAATCCGGGTCCTCATTTTACCCACCTCGGAAGGATGGAAGGCTGAGTCAACCCTGAAGCCGGTGAGATTTGAACCGCCGAACTGCAGACAACAGTCAGCTGAAGTAGCCTGCAGTACTGCACCCCTAACCACTGCGCTACCTCGGCTCTTCAGATCAATCAATCAGAGCTGAAAGGGGCCTTAGAGGACTTCTAGTCCAACCCAGTACTCAAGCAGGAGATCCTACCATTTCAGACAAGGCACTGCCCAGTCTCTTTTTAAAAATCTCCCGGGATAAGAGTAGCTACAACTTGGTGTCAAGCTGTTCCACTGGCTAATTTTCCTCACCGTCCATCGGGAAATTCCTCCTTAGTTCTAGGTTGCTTCTCTCCTTGTTTCATTTCCATCCATTGCTTCTCCAGGTGCTTTGACTCCCTCTTCTATGGGGCAGCCCCTCAGAAGAACAGAGTCGGAAGGGGTCTTGGAGGTCTTCTAGTCCCACCCCCTGGTCAAAGCGGTCGAGAACCTATATTATTCCAGCCAAATAGCTGTCCAGTCTCTTCTTCAAAACCTCCAGGGATGGAACACCCACAACCTCGCACAGGTTGGGCTCCTCCTCGGGTGCCGTCGTCCGGACAATGCCGGCTGGCGGCTCCCCGTGGGAGGGCCTTCTCTGTAGCTGCACCAGCCCTGTGGAACGATCCACCTGCAGAGATCCGGACCCTTCCCACTCTCCCGGCCTTCCGTAAAGCCGTCAAGACCTGGCTGTTCCGGCAGGCCTGGGGCTGTTGATTGACACCCAGCCCCACTTAGATGAAATGGATGATCTTGAATTTTTTTTATTTTTTTTTTTTTTAATTAGTAAAAATGATACAACACCCAACAGATTGCAAAAAACAATATAACATCAACATCTGTTTTGCTTTACATTTGACTACATTTCGAGGCATTTCCATAATGACAAAATCATTTTAAACATCAGAAACTACAGTCATCTTCTTTCCTCCCTCCCTCTTTCCTTCCCATCGTTTCTTCTCTCCTACTCCCCTTCCTTCCCTCCCTCCTCTCCTTCCTTCCCTCCTTTCTTTTCTCCTTCTCTCCTTCCTTTCCCCTTCCTTTCCTCCTTCCTTCCCCCCTTCCTTCTCTCCTATATTCCCTCCTTCCTTCCCTCCTTTCTTCTCTCCTTTCTTCCCTCCTTCCTTCCCTCCTTTCGTCTCTCCTTCTCTCCTTCTTGAATTTTAATATTGTATTTTCTATTTTTAAATTTTAAATGTTTCTTCGTCTTGTTGTGAGCCTCCCAGAGTCCCAATGGGAGTGGGTGGCATACAAATTTTATTAAACTTGGAAATTCTGGTGGCAAGTTGTTCCACTGGCTAATTGTCCTCACTGTCAGGAAATTCCTCCTTAGTTTCTAAGTTGCTTCTCTCCTTGATTCATTTCCATCCCGTGGCTTCTCTCCTTGCTCAGTTGCTCCTTCTCCTGCCCTCAGGTGCTTGGAAAATAAGTTGACCCCCCCACACACACACCCCACCCCCTCTTCTTTGGGGCAGCCCCTCAAATACTGGAAGGCTGCCCTCATAGCAGTTAGACTTATATACCGCTTCATAGGCTTTCAGGCCTCTCTAAACGGTTTACAGAGAGTCAGCGTATCGCCCCCAACAATCTGGGTCCTCATTTCACCCACCTCGGAAGGATGGAAGGCTGAGTCAACCCTGAGCCGGTGAGATTTGAACCGCCGAACTGCAGATAACAGTCAGCTGAAGTGGCCTGCAGTGCTGCACCCTAACCACTGAGCCACCTCGGCTCTTCTCATGCCCCCCACGAGAGCCCAGCCCCAACACGGAGCAGGAAGAGAAAAACGGGGGTTTCTCTTTGGAGAGTTCCTCTCTCTTCGGCCCAGATAGGAGCTACCACCAAAAGCTGCACACACACACACACACACACACACACACAAACACACACACACAAACACACACAATGCCCCCAAAGTGCCAGGGAATCACGCCCGTCTCACACACACACTCCCTCCCCCTCTGCAGGAGGCTCTCTTTGCAAACCCCTCATAATGCAGGGGAAGGGGGCAATTAGGGGCTTTGCGAAGTGAGACAAACTGCTATTTTGCGGTTCCGGGGCTGTTCTTAGCGAAGTGGAGGCAGCCGGCCAGCGGCTCCAGATCCTACCCACAGCTGGTTCTCTCTTTCCGGCCAGAACGGAAAGTCGAACCCGGGACTCTCCCACACTTGACACCTTCCCCTGGGGGGGGGGGAGTGGAGGGGGAACCTCACCCCACAGTCAGCCACAGCAGGTGGAAGAGGGAGCTGGGAAGGGGTACGCGTCCCCCTCCCACAAATAATAACTGCCCTCCTTCCCCTTCATCTGCCTCGCAGGTTTGCAGCCTCGTCTTCCTTCACAATAATAGGGTTGGAAGGGAGTTGGAGGTCATCTAGCCCAGCCCTCCACTTGGGCAACAGACCCTTGCAGAATCACAGAAGGAGAGGGTTGGAAGGGATCCCAGAGTTCATCTAGTCCAACCCGCTGCTCGAGCAGGAGATCGTAGACCAGTGTTTCTCAACCTTGTCAACTTGAAGATGTCCGGACTTCAACTCCCAGAATCCCCCAGCCAGCATTCGCTGGCTGGGGGATTCTGGGAGTTGAAGTCCGGACATCTTCAAGTTGACAAGGTTGAGAAAGACTGCCCTACACCATTCTGGACGAATGGCTGTTCAGTGTCTTCTTTCAAACTTCCAGCGATGGAGCACCTGGTGATCCCTGCAGGGAAGGAATTAAGGGTCCCCAAACTTGGCAACTTTAAGAGTGGGGGAGAATTCTGGGAGTTGAAGTCCCCCAAGTCTTAAAGTTGCCAAGTTTGAAGACTTCTGTCTTATCCCATTCCAGACAAATGCTCCTTAAAGTCCTCCAGTGATGGAGCAGCCGCGGCTCCTGCAGGAAACGCCTTCCCTGCCAGGAAATCCCTCCGTCCCTCCAGACTAGGCTGCACTTGGAGGCGCTTCCGCCCACGGCATCGGCGCGGCTCCCTGCCAGAGGAGTCGGCAGCCGGCAGGCTAACAGGAAGGAGGATATTCTTAGCTCTGGCGCATGACTGGCCAAGCGTTCATTTTTCAGACGGTCAGGAAATTCCTCCTTTGTTGCAGTTGGATCTTCCTCCAATGAACTTCCACCCATTGGTCTCCTTCTTTCCTTCTTTCCTCCCTCCATCCCTTCCTCCCACTAGCACAGTTTTCAGGAGGTCTTCTAGTCCAACCCCTTACTCAAGCAGGAGACCCTCCACCATTCCAGACAAATGGTTATCCAACAACTTCTTTAAAACTTCCAGTGTTGGAGCATTCACAACTTCTGGAGGCAACTTCTGTTCCAGTAGTTAATTGTTCTCACTGTCAGGAAATTCCTCCATAGTTGCAAACTTGATCTCCCTCTAACAAGGTTCCTTCCTTCCTTCCTTCCTTCCTTCCTTCCTTCCTTCCTTCCTTCCTTCCTTCCATCCATCCATCCATCCATCCTTCCTTTTCCTCCCTCCCTTCTTCCCACATTCACAGTTTTAGGAGGTCTTCTAGTCCATCCCCCTGCCTAGGGAGGAAACCTTCCACCATTCCAGACAAAGGGTTATCCAACATCTTCTTAAAAACTTCCAGTGTTGGAGCATTCACAACTTCTGGAGGCAAGTTGTTCCACTGGCTAATTGTTCTCACTGTCAGGAAATTTCTCCTTAGTTGCAGTTAGATCTTCCTCCAATGAACTTCCATCCATTGGTCTCCTTCCTTCCTTCCTTCCTTCCTTCCTTCCTTCCTTCCTTCCTTCCATCCATCCATCCATCCATCCATCCATCCTTTTCCTCCCTCCCTCCTCCCTTCTTCCCACAATCACAGTTGTTAGGAGGTCTTCTAGTCCATCCCCCTTCCTAGAAAGGAAACCCTACACCACTTCAGACAAAGGGTTATCCAACATCTTCTTAAAAACTTCCAGTGTTGGAGCATTCACAACTTCTGGAGGCAAGTTGTTCCACTGGCTAATTGTTCTCAATGTCAGGAAATTCCTCCTTAGTTGCAGTTAGATCTTCCTCCAATGAACTTCCACCCATTGGTCTCCTTCCTTCCTTCTTTCCTCCCTCCATCCCTCCCTCCCTTCCTCCCACTAGCACAGTTTTTAGGAGGTCTTCTAGTCCAACCCCTTACTCAAGCAGGGGACCCTCCACCATTCCAGACAAATGGTAGAATCTGGAAGTTATGCATTGTTTAAAAATTAAAAAAACCCGTCTCCCTGTCGCTTCAAGCCTCTCGTGCTTAGTTTACTTTTCATTGTCGTTGCGCCCCGTACAACGAAATTAAACGCGATCTCCAGTGCACAAGGACAGTCCAGGTTGTGGCTGTTGAGGAATCATGCGCGGTCCATGAGCGCAACCTCGGGGGGGGGGGGCAGCTGCTTTCCCCCTTGACGTGACTTATGGGAAGCCGGCAGGGAAGATGACGAGGGGCTGGGGATGTGGCTGTGGGAAGCTGTGACCATTGGAACTGTGTGCCGGTTGCCACGTGCCCCAATTGTGATGACGGGGGGTGGGGGGGGACACTGGGACAGCCACAACTTCGAGGACCGGCCATAAGTCTTCTTGTTGAGCCCCGTTGTAGCTTCGAATGGCTGCTGAAGAAGAAGTCATCTGTATAGTCAAAAGCTCTTTCCTGTCTTTCATGGTTGACAAAGCATAAGGAGACCCCTGACGACAACAGTGTGTGTGTGTGTGTGTGTATGCACTAAGGGCCTCCTTTGTGTCTTCCCTTAAAGCCATCCCCCCCCCCCACTCCTTCGGCTGATTTTTTCCCACCCGTTTCAGAGGCTTCCGCAATTTCTTTTTCTCTCCCTGTGGCTCCAACCTTAATTTTCTGCAGTCCAGACCAGAGAAATGGGAGTTTGGAAAGGGCATCCTAAGGAGGATTGGATGGAGGCCGCAGGAAACGGAGGTGGTGCAGTGGTTAGGGGTGCAGCACTGCAGGCCACTTCAGCTGACTGCTATCTGCAGTTCGGCTGTTCAAATCTCACCGGCTCAAGGTTGACTCAGCCTTCCATCCTGCCGAGGTGGGTGAAATGAGGACCCGGATTGTTGTTGGGGGCGATATGCTGACTCTGTAAACCGCTTAGAGAGGGCTGAAAGCCCTAGGAAGCGGTAGATAAGTCTAACTGCTATTGCTATTGCTAATGGCAGAAAACCCAGCTCAGGGGACAGGGAGAACGGTTTCATGGGGGTTTCCCCCTCCCCTCCTCCTGGTTTTGGCTCCTGTGTGATGAACTGCAGGTGTTTTGGGTTGGAAAAATGCCTGGCAAGGTTCCTTCTCTCTGTGGAGGTGGGCAGGATTATTCCACACTTTCCTGAATGGACAAAGGGAGGGAGAAGCTGTTAATTGGAGGAGGACAGAGAATCGGGAGGTCTGGCTCAATGATAAGGGAACAAAATTGAAATTTAATTTGGATGCGTTTGGAGGATCTGGCTGAGAAAAACACAATGCCTTTCAACCCGGATAAATCACTCGTGTGGTGTGTATGCGTGTTTGTGTTTGTGTGTGTGTAGGGTTTCATAATGCAACATCTGTCTTGGACCCCGAACATCTGCCAGCAGCGTGAGACTCCTTCCAAAATGGCCGATACGATTCGGGACGGAACTAGCAGAAGTTTCCCATCAAAGACCCTCAAAATCCTCCGTCTTCTCCCTTTTTCTTCTCCCACGGCTGAGACTAAACCTGGAGGCCCGAATGCAGGTAGTCCTCGCTTAATGACCAGTTATGATTGCAATGTGGCTGCTCGGAAAATCGTGGCGGCTTCCAGATCACGCCATGTGGCCCAACGAGGGAGTGGCCTGTCTTCCTACGCTAACCCAACCCTGCTGGGTGACCTTGGGCCAATCGCCAGGAGAACATGAGTTCTAGTCCCACCCTAGGCATGAAAGACGGTTGGGTGAATGGACCAATCATCAGGAGACTGGGAATTCTAGTCCCACCTTAGCTGTGAAAGCTGGCTGGGTGACTTTGGGCCAATCACCAGGAGATGGTGAGTTCTAGTCCCACCTTAGCTGTGAAAGCTGGCTGGGTGGCTTTAGACCAATCACCAGGAGACAGGAAGTTCTAGTTCTGCCATAGGCCCAAAAGCTGGCTGGGTGACTTTGAGCCAATCACCAGGCGATAGTGAGTTCTAGTCCCACCTTCACCATGAAAGCCAGCTGGGTGACTTTAGACCAATCACCAGGAGACAGGGAGTTCTGCTATAGGCACAAAAGCTGGCTGGGTGACTTTGGGCCAATTGCCAGGAGACGCTGAGTTCTAGTCCCACCTTAGTTGTGAAAGCTGGCTGGGTGACTTGGCCAAAGCCAGGAGACAGGGAGTTCTAGTCCCACCTTGGTGAAGAAAGATGGTTGGGCGAATGGACCAATCACCAGGAGACAGGGAGTTCTAGTCCCACCTTAGGCATGAAAACTGCCTGGGTGAATGGACCAATCGTGTTTGAGCCTCCAGTCCCCTAATCATCCTGGTTGCTCTTCTCTGCACCATTTCTAGAGCCTCAACTTCTTGTTTATAGTGTGGTGACAAAAAACAACAACGGATGAAATATTCAATTGCAATATTCAGGGGGGAAAAGGTGGTTGAGATGCTGTTTTGCCTTCTGGTGCTTTGGAGAATAGTTTGACCCCTTTGTCCTTGGGGCAGCCCCTTGTCTAGGGGAGGCTGGAGCTCCATTCTTTCCCAGGCTTTCATCCCCCATCCTAGAAGCGACCGGAAATTCCAAAGGAATTGGGAATGGTTGGGGAAACTCAGGAAGTCAACCGTGAGAGAAATGGAAGCAAACACAGCTGGCTCTTTCCAAAGTCCCAGCTGAGATGCAACTAAAAAATGCCCTCTATGAAATCCTCTTAGTTAACCCTGAACGTATCATTTCCCACCAGGGGTTAAATATCCATAATCCAGGATATACATAGACTCGATAGGAGAGAGAGGAGAGAGAGAGAAAGAAAGAAAGAAAGAGAGAGAGAGAGAGAGAGAGAGAGAGAGAGAGTCAGGCAGAGAGAAAGAAGAGAGAGAAAGAAAGAAGGAAAGAGACAGACACAGAGAAAGAGACAGAAAGAAAAAGAGGAGAAAGAGAGAGAGAGAGAAGGAAAGAAAGACAGAGAGAAAGAGGAGAGAGAGGAGAGAAAGAGAGACAGAGAGAAAGAAGAGAGAGAGAAAGAAGGAAAGAGACAGACACAGAGAAAGAGACAGAAAGAAAAAGAGGAGAAAGAGAGAGAGAGAGAAGGAAAGAAAGACAGAGAGAAAGAGGAGAGAGAGAAGGAGAGAAAGAGAGACAGAGAGAAAGAAGAGAGAGAGAGAAAGAAGGAAAGAGACAGACACAGAGAAAGAGACAGAAAGAAAAAGAGGAGAAAGAGAGAGAGAGAAGGAAAGAAAGACAGAGAGAGAGAAAGAGGAGAGAGAAGGAGAGAAAGAGAGACAGAGAGAAAGAAGAGAGAGAGAGAAAGAAGGAAAGAGACAGACACAGAGAAAGACAGAAAGAAAAAGAGGAGAAAGAGAGAGAGAGAAGGAAAGAAAGACAGAGAGAAAGAGGAGAGAGAGAAGGAGAGAAAGAGAGACAGAGAGAAAGAAGAGAGAGAGAGAAAGAAGGAAAGACAGACACAGAGAAAGAGAAAGAAAAAGAGAGGAGAAAGAGAGAGAGAAAGAAGGAAAGAAAGACACAGAGAGAAAGAAAGAGGAGAGAGAGAGAAGGAGAGAAAGAAAAAGAGAGGAGAAAGAGACAGAGAAAGAAGGAAAGAAAGACAGAGAGAGAGGGGGGAGAGAGAGAGAAGGAGAGAAAGAAAAAGAGGAGAAAGAGACAGAGAGAAAGAAGGAAAGAAAGACAGAGAGAGAGAGAGAGGGAGAAGGAGAGAAAATCCGGACATCTTCAAGTTGCCAAGGTTGAGAAACATTGGCTTAGAGAGGGCTGAAAGCCCTATGAAGCGGTATATAAGTCTAACTGCTATTGCTATTGCTATTCTATTCATTTGAGGACTACCTGTAGTGAGATTATAGCTCCCTGTTCCCAATTTTGGCCCTTTCCAGATGCCTGGACTTCAAATCCCAGCTTCAGCACCCATCTTGATTATTGATGAGCATTCTGGGAGTTGAAGTCCACAGGTCCGGAAACCGCCAACATTGGGAAATACCTGGTTCTCTCACCAAAGGGCTCTCTCTCGTGCCCTCTAGTGGCCAGAAAAGAAATCCTTCTTGATTTTGTATCCATCGTCCCCATCAGGATGAGAGCAGAGGATTTAGGAGAAGATGTTCTAGAACGGAGCAGATGTGAGAAAGAACCTGGCAGCCCCTTTTTCTCCCTGGCGCATTTTAATTCTAGGAAATTGAAGGGCCTGTTGTTCAACTCGGCAGGAATTCGGCAAGCTCAGCGTAATTTTCCAGAGCAAATTTCCCCCTCTGCGTAGAGAGAAAAGACTTTGGTCCGTGCGTGCTCCCTGCTCTAACATACGCCGGCAGAACATGGACACTAACCCAGTGGTGAAATCTAATTTATTTATTTTTTTGCCACCGGTTCTGTGGGCGTGGCTGGGAGGGTGGGATGGGGGGGCATGTGACCTGATGGGCAGGGCCAACTTTTTCCCACTTTTAAAAGTTTTCTTTCCTGCCGGTTTGGTCAAATAGGTAGGGGAAAACTGCTTTAAAAAGTGAAATAAAGAGGGCCCGAAGATCGCCCGGCTCACAGCTGATCAGTGCGGTTGTCAGAAATGCTTTTTTTCTGCTTTTTAAAGCATTTTTCTCCTGCTTATTCACCCAAACCGGCAGGGGAAAAAATGCTTTAAAAAGCAGGGGGGAAGCTTCCGACGATCGTGCGGCTCACAGCTGAGTCACATAGCAATAGCAGTTAGACTTATATACTGCTTCATAGGGCTTTCAGCCCTCTCGAAGCGGTTTACAGAGTCAGCATATCGCCCCCAACAACAATCCGGGTCCTCATTTTACCCACCTTGGAAGAATGGAAGGCTGAGTCAACCCTGAGCCGGTGAGATTTGAACCGCCGAACTGCAGAACTGCAGTCAGCTGAAGTAGCCTGCAGTGCTGCATTTAACCACTGCGCCACCTCGGCTCCCATGTCCCTCAGAAGCCTTTTTTTTTATAGCTACCGGTTCGCAGAACCAACGGAAATCTACAGGTTCGGCTGAACCAGGCCAAACCGGGAGGATTTCACCCCTGCACTAACCTCACAATCGATAGAAAAGCTACAAGTGGCACAAAGAGCCGTGGAAAGATACACACTCGGCCTCACAGGAGAAGATGGAAAGCCCCACGCGTGGAACAGAGCACAAAGACAAGCATCCGAGGGCATCAGAAGAGTCCACGGATGGCAATGGAAATGGGGCCGATCACACAGCAAGAAGAGAAGAGTTGGGAGGGACCTTGGAGGTCTTCTAGCCCAACCCCCTGCCTAGGCAGGAAACCCTACACCACTTCAGTCAAATGGCTGTCCAGCATCTTCTTAAAGACTTCCAGTGTTGGGGCATTCACAACTTCTGGAGGCAATTTCTGTTCCACTGATTAATTGTTCTCACTGTCAGGAAATTTCTCCTCAGTTCTAAGTTGCTTCTCTCCTGGATTAGTTTCCACCCATTGCTTCTTGTCCTGCCCTCAGGTGCTTTAGAGGATAGCTTGACTCCCTCTTCTTTGGGGCAACCCCTGAGATATTGGCTATCATGTCTCCCCTGGTCCTTCTTTTCATTACAATACAATATAATACAATACAATAGCAGAGTTGGAAGGGACCTTGGAGGTCTTCTAGTCCAACCCCCTGCCTAGGCAGAAAACCCTATACCGTTTCAGACAAATGGCTATCCAACATCTTCTTTAAAACTTCCAGTGTTGGGGCTTTGGAGAATAGCTTGACTCCCTCTTCTTTGTGGCAACCCCTGAGATATTGGAAGACTGCTATCATGTCTCCCCTCGTCCTTCTTTCTCTTAAACCAGACATCCCCAGTTCCTGCAACCGTTCTTCATATGTTTTAGCCTCCAGTCCCCTCATCCTCTTTCTTGCTCTTCTCTGCACTCTTTCCAGAGTCTCCACATCTTTTCTACATCGTGGCGACCAAAACTGGATGCAAATATTCCAAGTGTGGCCTTACCAAGGAATCATAAAGTGGTATCAACACTTCACATGGTGATCTTGATTCTCTCCCTCTGTTGATGCAGCCTAGAACTGTGTGGGCTTTTTTGGCAGCTGCTGCCCATGGCTGGCACATCTTAAAAGAAGAATAGGGGACGGTGGGGGGGGGGGAACCAAGGCAGTGGTAGGATGGATTCCACTTGATTGAAAGAAACCTAAAACAAGGTGGAGTGATAGCATCAGCCAAGTATCCTGGGTCCATTTGGCAAAGGGAGGGTCAGGGCCGTCTGGGTTGGAAACGGGCAGAGGGTTCCATCTAACCCTGGCTAGAATGATGAATGGTGAAGGTGACATTTTATTCTCATTTTCACCAGATATCCGGGGTGTCCAGGGAGGGCTTCTCAGTAGGGAAGGATCTGTGTAGTTCAGGGTCAAACTGTGAGGCCCTGGGTGTTGTCTGAGGTGGGTGGTTTTCTTACAGATGTTTCAAGACCCTACTGAGTAACATCATCAGTGTTGGAAAGGGATGGGGTTTGTGGAGAGGAGGAGGAGGAGGAGGAGGAGGAGGAGGAAGACAACTGAGGGGTCCTTGGTGCTCTCTCAGCTTCGTTTGTTTCCTTGCAGACATTTTAATGACCCAACTGGGTTATATATCATCAGTGCTAGAAGGGAGTGGAGAAGAGGAAGGAGGACTGTGGGGTCCTTGGTGGTCTCTGAGAATCATGACTTTTTTGCAGACGTTTTATTACCAAACTCAGTAACGTCATCTTCTCTATTAACTGACGGTGTTGGGTCATGAAACATCTGCAAGAAAACTACCAAGCACAGAAACCACTAAGGACTCCACAGTCCTCCTCCTCTTCCTCCCTTCTAGCACTGATGATGTTACCTAGTTGGGTAATGAAACGTCTGCAAGAAAACCACCAAGCTCAGAGAGCACCAAGGACCCCTCAGTTCAATCTTCCCCTTCCTCCTCCTCCTCCTCCTCTTGGTGTTCTTAATCTTCCTCCTCCTCCCTTCTAGCACTGATGGTGTTACCTAGTTTGGTAATGAAACGTCTGCAAGAAAACCACCAAGCTCAGAAAGCACAAAGGACCCCTCAGTTCAATCTTCCCCTTCCTCCTCCTCTTCTTCCTCTTGGTGTTCTTAATCTTCCTCCTCCTCCCTTCTAGCACTGAGGATGCTACCTAGCTGGGTCACGAAACATCTGTAAGAAAACCACCAAGCTCAAAGAGCACCAAGGACCCCACAGTCCTCCTCCTCTTTGCAAATCTCACTCCGTTCTGGCACTGATGATGTTACCTAGTCTGGTCATGAAACGTCTGCTAGAAATCCACCCAGCTCAGACGGCACCAAGGACCCCCACAGTGTTTCTCAACAGCTGGGCAGCTGAAAGCTGGGTGACTCCCAGAACCCCCCAACCTGCCAAGAGGTGGAGAAGAGCCTTGTGGCACTCAGAACTTTTGTGAACCGGTGGAGGAAGAAGGACATCAAGACAAGTGCTCAGGAACCTCACAAATGCCTAAAGTCATCCTTTTATTTTTCATGGCATGCAATGCAATCCTTATATAGGACATACACACACACACACACACACACCTGTACAGAGCCTTTCTGGGCCTGTTTATCAGGAGGATAAACAGAGGTCAGTCAACACAAGTCTGACCCTGTGGACGAAATTAGCCAGAAATACTCAGCGGAGAACGACAGAAGAAGCAGTTTAGCCAAAGCTTCCCTTAATTGCAACGTCTTGGGGAAGAGATGGGTTGGGGGGAGCAGGGTCACCGCAGTTCTTTCTCCAGGCCTGGGGTGGGGTGGGGGCTTCCAGGAGGCCGGAATCTGTAGGAAAGGAAGGGAAAATTGAATCAGGAGGCGATCTGGAAACACACGGAATAAATAATGGAATGGTGGCCTTACTTATGAATCAAAACGAGATTCAAAAAAGACCGGGAACAATACAGAATACACGAGGAACAAATGGAATTAGCAGAGATGGCTAAAATATCTGCATATCTTAAGGACTATTCAAACGAGAGATATAAACGAGATTGGAAAAAATGGATTGACTATATTCAAAGTAAATATGGGTCTAGGGAATTTCAGATAGCTTACGATTAAGATCAGAAATGATTCAAATTGTTTATAGTTAGCCTAGCAAGGAGGAGCTAAGCTCAATTTAAAGATGTTCAATTCCAGCATTTGCGGGGGGGGGGGGTGTAGGGTCTTTAAAGGGAACTTTGAGTAGTTCGGGGAACCTCTGGCTGGCCGCGCCCCCATCTATTCCCCGCCTCTGGAGTCCCAGCAGCTGATTGGAGGGGAACGGGGATTTTGCAGTAAACCTCCCCTGCCACGCCCACCAAGCCCCGCCCACAGGACCAGTAGTTTTAAAAAAATGTTGGTTCCCAGCCCTGGAAAAGGGGAGCCTGACTCTTCACCTGGATCCTTCCCTGCCTCCCCCCTCTGCCCCCCTCCCCGCCCAGCCCCTGGCCCAACACACAGCCACGGGGGCCTTTGGGGGGGGGGTCTTACCCGCGTCTCCTAAGCTCTGGAGCTGCTCAGGCGATTCACTCCGATCCGGTCCAGAGGAAGTCCCAAGCGCTTCTTTGGGAGAGGCGCCACTTTCCTGCAAGGAAGACGGGGGGGTCAAGGCAGAGGACACCGCCCGGGGGGGGGGCCTCCTTCCAAGCCTGGGGGAGAGGGTAGACCCCACCGTACCCAGGGCCTCCCTGCTGACCCATGGAAGAGAACCTCTATAGCAGTGTTTCTCAACCTTGGCAACTTGAAGATGTCCGGACTTCAATTCCCAGAATTCCCCAGCCAGCGAATGCTGGCTGGGGAATTCTGGGACTTGAAGTCCGGACATCTTCAAGTTGCCAAGGTTGAGAAACACTGCTCTATAGCTCAGGGCCGAACTGTGGGGTCCTTGGTGCTCTCTGAGCTGGCTTGATTTCTTGCAGACGTTTCATGACCCAACTAGGGAACGTCATCAGTGCTAGAAGGGAGAAGGGTCTAGAGGGAGGAGCGAGAACGAGGAGGAGGAAAAGAGGAGGAAGAGGAGGGGAAGGACTGGGGGGTCCTTGGTCCTGTCTGAAATTGGTGGTTTTCTTGCAGACATTTCATGACCCAAGTAGGGAACATCATCACTCTTAGAAGGGAGAGGCGTTTGTAGACAGGAGGAGGAGGGGGGGGGAACGGTGAGGTCTTTAGTGCTCTCTGAGCATTTCTTGCATACATTTCATGGCCCAACTAGGGAACATCATCAGTGCTACAAGGGAGGGGGAATCAGAGGAAGAACAGAGCTGGAAGGGACCTTGGAGGTCGTCTACTCCAGCCCCCTGCTCAAGAAGGAGACTCTTGCAGAATCACAGGAAGAACAGAGCTGGAAGGTACCTGGGAGGTCATCTAGTCCAGCCCCCTGCTCGAGAAGGAGACTCTTGCAGAATCACAGGAAGAACAGAGCTGGAAGGGACCTTGGAGGTCGTCTAGTCCAGCCCCCTGCTCAAGAAGGAGACTCTTGCAGAATCACAGGAAGAACAGAGCTGGAAGGTACCTTGGAGGTCATCTACTCCAGCCCCCTGCTCAAGAAGGAGACTCTTGCAGAATCACAGGAAGAACAGAGCTGGAAGGGTCCTGGGAGGTCATCTAGTCCAGCCCGCTGCTGAAGCAAGAGACCCCGTACCATTCCAGGCAAGTGGCTGCCCAGCCTCTTCTTAAAAATCTCCAGTGATGGAGCTCCCACATCCACTTCCGGGGGCAGCTTCTGTTCCACTGGTTAATAGTTCCTAATTGTTAGGAAACTTCTCGCTAGGACGTTTCTCCTTAGTGCTCGGCTCCTTCTCTCCCTGACTGGTTTTCATCCGTTGTTGCCGTCTGCCATCTGTCCCAAAATGGTACGGGGTCTCCTGCCTGAGCAGAGGGTTGGACTAGAAGACCTCCAAGGCCCCTTCCAGCTCTATTCTGATCGAGAGAAAGCAACACCAGGAAACTGCATCTCCCTTATTTTGATCACGCCATGCAGGGGAATTCACTGGAGAAAGCAGCTGTGTTGGGAAGAGCTGGTGGCCAAATGAAACCAGCCTCCAAAGACCAGTGGAGGCTGGAGACCATCAAAACTGACCCCAGCCAGAGGATTGAACACTCAAAGGAGCAGAGCAAGACTCGAAGAGGTGGAGAGACATGGCGGATGGCGAGGTGGTGCAGTGGTTAAATGCAGCACTGCAGGCTACTTCAGCTGACTGCTAGTTCTGCAGTTCGGCTGTTCTAATCTCCCCGGCTCAGGGTTGACTCAGCCTTCCATCCTTCCGAGGTGGGTGAAATGAGGGCCCGGATTGTTGTTGGGGGCGATATGCTGACTCTGTAAACCGCTTAGAGAGGGCTGAAAGCCCTATGAAGCGGTATATAAGTCTAACTGCTATTGCTATTGCTATTGCTATTGCTATTGCTATTGCTATTGCTATCTATCTATCTATCTATCTATCTATCTATCTATCTATCTATCTATCTATCTATCTATCATCTATCTATCTTCTATCTATCTATCTTCTATATCTATCTTATCTATTATCTATCCATCCAAGGCTCAAGGTTGACTCAGCCTTCCATCCTTCCGAGGTGGGTGAAATGAGGGCCCGGATTGTTGTTGGGGGCGATATGCTGACTCTGTAAACCGCTTAGAGAGGGCTGAAAGCCCTATGAAGCGGTATATAAGTCTAACTGCTATTGCTATTGCTATTGCTATTGCTATTGCTATTGCTATTGCTATCTATCTATCTATCTATCTATCTATCTATCTATCTATCATCTATCTATCTTCTATCTATCTATCTTCTATATCTATCTTATCTATTATCTATCCATCCAAGGCTCAAGGTTGATTCAGCCTTCCATCCTTCCGAGGTGGGTGAAATGAGGGCCCGGATTGTTGTTGGGGGCGATATGCTGACTCTGTAAACCGCTTAGAGAGGGCTGAAAGCCCTATGAAGCGGTATATAAGTCTAACTGCTATTGCTATTGCTATTGCTATTGCTATTGCTATTGCTATCTATCTATCTATCTATCTATCTATCTATCTATCTATCTATCATCTATCTATCTTCTATCTATCTATCTTCTATATCTATCTTATCTATTATCTATCCATCCAAGGCTCAGGGTTGACTCAGCCTTCCATCCTTCCGAGGTGGGTGAAATGAGGACCCGGATTGTTGTTGGGGGCGATATGCTGACTCTGTAAACCGCTTAGAGAGGGCTGAAAGCCCTATGAAGCGGTATATAAGTCTAACTGCTATTGCTATGGCTATTGGATGGATTTGCCAAGAGTTGGACACAACTGAGTGGAGAACATTCATCATCAATCACCTCAAGAGCAGCCAGGGGGAAGAAGCAGGAGAACCTTTTGGGGGTGGGTGGGGGGGGGGGGAATTGTCACCCACCTCTGCTTGGTCTTCAGGCCCTTTGAAAGCCTGTCAAGGGGTGAACCGAACCCAGTGAAGCTTCGCTTCTTCTTGGTCTCAAAGACGTCGTTTTCCAAGGACACCAGTTCGTTCAGGAGTAACATTTTGGCCACCAGGTCGGCCGTGAATTTCTCTTCCCTGGAAGGAGGAAGCAGTCCTGGGCCAGGCCCAAGCGTGGCATCGAGGGACTGCTATGACATAAGAGAAGAATGGGGCGTGTCAGCATTCCAAATAGCCTTCAACAAATCAAACTCCAAGGCTTTTAGTTCCTCAAAGTCCCAATTGATGAAGAGAGCCATGTTGACACATCTGAAAAAAAAAACCGAATCCGAAAGCTTCCCGGTTTCCCCCACCCAGTTGAAAGTTCAAGATCTTGCCCCCCCACACACACACACACCCACAAGCCCATCCCATGGTCCAATCTCCCACTGCCACGTTGACAGCTTCCACCCATCCAGTTCCGGTCAGGACCAGAGGTGCAAAGACAAAGGATGACCTTGGTTTTCTAGAAAGAATGTTGTTATGGCTACCTAGCATCTAACTCCATACAATCCCCAACTCCCGTTTTCCCACCGTAGAAAAGGCATCGTAGAAGAATAGAAAGTGCGGCAGGCCAGAGACCCAAAAGGAAAGAGCCGAGGTGGCGCAGTGGTTAGGGGTGCAGCACTGCAGGCCACTTCAGCTGACTGTTATCTGCAGTTTGGCTGTTCAAATCTCACCGGCTCAGGGTTGACTCAGCCTTCCATCCTTCCGAGGTGGGTAAAATGAGGACCCGGATTGTTGTTGGGGGCGATATGCTGACTCTGTAAACCGCTTAGAGAGGGCTGAAAGCCCTATGAAGCGGTATATAAGTCTAACTATTGCTATTGCTAAGATGGCTGCAGGCCTGACAGAGTGAGAGACAGTGGCTATGTAGGCAGAAGGCCTTAAGGTCTCCCCCATATCTCCAGCCTAAAGATCTGGCAGATTTCTCCTGGAAAACATACAAGAAATGGTTGTGGGATCTGGGTATGTCTAGTCCAGAAGTCTCCGAACCTGGCCACCTTAAGACTTCAACTCCCAGAATTCCCCAGCCAGCAGAGTTCATTATTTAGAACTCCCGTGGGTATTTTTTGCTTCCTGCCACCCTCACTAAATGATGTTGACCCTGACTGACGGCTACCGTGGTGTCCATCCAGACAGGAAACTTGACCAGGTAAGCTAATTCTACTTTATTGCAAAGTCTCATTGACAGAATCTCGCACGTCTGAAAGTACAAATCTCCCACAAACTCTGTTACAGCCTGAGGAACTCGGGACCCTCCCTTTCCACACCTGGTGCAGCTGTGGGCCATCCTTCAGCTCTGAATGAATGGTGGAGGATGGAAGGGTTTATATTCCTCGTCTCTCATCTGCCTGTTCTCTAGCAGAATTAACAGAATCTTGCAAGTTTGAAAGTACAAATCTCCCACTTTCTTTTGCAGCCTGGGAAACTAGGGAGCGTCCCTTCTGAGCCTCTTTTCTTCCTCCATTATGTAGCTGTGTGGGCTACGCTGCCCCCTTATCTGACTGTTCCCTAAAAGCTACATCGACAGAATCTTGCACATCTAAAAGTACAAATCTCTCACCGTCATCTTTGTAGTCTGAGAAACTAGGAAGGATCCTTTCTGGGACTCTTTCTCCGCGCAATATGCAGCTGTGGGCTGAGCTGCCTCTTATCTGTTCCATGCAGTATCAACCTTTTGAACTCCCAAGCTTCTTCTTTCCCGTTACGTACTCAAGGTGGACGGTGTGTTGGGCCTGCAGCCATCTTTCCTTTTGGGTCCTCGGCCTGACACACTTTCTATTATTCTTCTACTATGCCTCTCTATGGTGGGAAAATGGGAGGAGGGATTGTATACAGTTAAGAGGATATGTAGCCATAACAACATTCTTTCTAGAAAGCCAAGGTCATCTTTTGTCTCTGCACCTCTGCACCTGGATGGGTGAAAGCTGCCAGCATGGCAGTGGGAGATTGGACCACGGGATGGACTTGTGGGTGTAGGGGCAAGATCTTGAACTTTCAACTGGGTGGGGGAAACCGGGAAGCTTTCAGATTTGGGTTTTCCCAGATGTGCCAACATGTCTCTCTTCATCAACTGGGACTTTGAGGAATCCTTTGCCTCGGGCTCAGATTTAATTTTGGATGCTATTAGGAACCCTGACATGGAGAAAAATAGGGAGGGTCCCTCCCTGAGCCTCTTTTCTCCAAGGATTATGCAGCTGAGGCTGTCTGTTCCCTCGCTCCCTTCCCTTCCTCCACCTCCCAAGGTCTTTCCCAATTAGGCATGAACATATCTGAAAGTTTGACGAGGAATGAACTCTCGCCCCATGAGGTCACACCCCAAGCAAGAGAGCCACAGGACAGAGATGTCACCACCCAGCGATCTTGGCCAACCGCAGGCAGAGGGTCGGCTCAGCCACCCCCACCCTTTACCTCCTGAGTGCCCTGTGCCTGGGAGGATCTCCTGGGCTGCCAGAGGAGCAGAAGGGCCAGGATGAGGTATCCCACTGTCTGCTGGCAGGGCTGCATCTGCAAAAGAAGACAGGGCCTGGCTTAACTTTGCAGGGAGAGGTTGCTAGTCGGGCCCGTCGGAGCTTTTCCTGGAGGGCAAAAAGATATTTTAGCATGCGCTAAAAAAAAAAAAAAGGCAGGAAGGTCAAGCGGAATCTTCTTTCTTTTTAAAAAAAAATACATGTTTTTTTAAAAAGTTCTGTTAAAGTTTTTTGGTAAAATCCTATTTTTTCCCTCTTTTTTAGAAGTTGCATTTTCACTTCCTCAATAAAAAATAAAAATGGTGATATAATGTATAATGTTAAGAACGTATTATAATGATATTTCGCTGTTGATAAGCAATTCTAATAAGGGAACAAATGAAAACTGGTATATATATATATGCAGTGACGTTTTGTTGAAAAATGAAGGAAGGAATAAGATCTCTGTTTGAAGGTATGAAATACAAGGACAATAACGAACACAAGTATATTTTCTGGAAAAAAAATAATACTAATGTTAACTGAATATATATTGTAGAATGAAAATGAGGCTTTTAGTTATACTAGATGAAAAGTTTGAGATGGTAAATATTATTCGAGGATGTGGATGTTAAAACACTTGTAACATTGTGATGATGGTTTTTTTTCTTTTTGTGTTTTTTTTAATTTAATTTTATTGTTGTGTCTATTAAATATACAACAGAGAGATACGGGGTGTGTGTGTGGGGGGGGAAACGTAGTTGGGATGGACTGCCACAGGTAGGGGAATAAGAAACGATACTAAATTATAACCTATTAAGTGAAACAATGAATGTATAAGAATGACAAAGGTTAAAACACCTGTAACCAAACGACATGCTGTATGTGATGATGGGCTTTGTTTTTCTTTTTCTTTTGTGTGTTTTTTTCTTTTTTCTGTTTTTCTTTTCTTTTTCTATTGTTGTGTGTATATGTAACAAAAATTTAAAAAAAATAAAAATAAAAAATAAAAATGTATTTTTTTTAAAAAAAAATATATTAGCATGCAACAAAATCTCATTCTAATGTATGCCGATTAGTGTACATTTTTAAAGTGAGAATAAAGTTATTTATAAATTCTAAATCTACCCGCTTCTGGGCCAGGAAAATTTGGTCCTTGACAAAGCAGAGGGTAGTAGTTGCTGTGCTCCAAGTGTACCACCAGGTGGCGCCCGTGCTCTCTCTCTCTCTCTGCGGCATTGTAGCCCCAGCGAGGGCGGCTCGTTCGCTTTGATTCTCCCTGGTTAAATGTCTTAAGAAATTGTGTGAAAATGCACACAAAACCCCACAAACAACAGGAAATAAGACACTCGTTTCAAAACCTTGGTGCACAAGTCCAAATTAGACATTTTTCGATTGCCAAAATTGGGAGGTTCCCCCTCTCCCCCCGCTCCTTTTTTTTAAACCAAGCATAATAAGAAGCATTTTTATGTTACGGGAAGAAGAGACCCAATTTTGCTCCTCGTTGTATTCGATTGTGTCCAGCATCACAACGTTAGAAAAAGAACAATTTGGTGCAGAAGGCAACTACCTTCCGATTGTTGCTTGTTGCTGCTTCAAAAATGCCAAAATGCAAAGCAGCTAACATCTTTCTAAGTAGCTCAGATATGGGATTTTAGGGAGACAGAATAAAGTTTCTTCTTCTTCTTTTAAAAAAAATCAGTTTTTTAAATCTTGTCTTTATTATTTTATAAGTAGCTCCAGGCTACAAAGATATACAACTCCTTCCTTAAAAAAAAAAAAAATTCTCCATGACAACCTTGTGAGGTGGGTCAGAGCTGAATTGGGGGGTGTTAGTTGGTCTCCGAGCTTGGCCTGTTCTTTTGGTAGACGTTTCATGACCCAACTAGGTAACATCATCAGTGCTAGAAGGGAGAGGGGGTTCGTGTGGAGGAGGAGGAGGAGGAGGAGGAGGAGGAGGAGGAGGAGGAGGAGGAGGAGGAGGACTGAAGGTGCCTTGAGCCGAGGTGGCGCAGTGGTTAAATGCAGCACTGCAGGCTACTTCAGCTGACTGCAGTTCAGCAGTTCGGCTGTTCAAATCTCACCAGCTCAGGGTTGACTCAGCCTTCCATCCTTCCAAGGTGGGTGAAATGAGGACCCGGATTGTTGTTGGGGGCAATATGCTGACTCTGTAAACCGCTTAGAGAGGCCTGAAAGCCCTATGAAGCGGTAGATAAGTCTAACTGCTATTGCTATTGGTATTGGTGCTTTTGAGCTTAGATTTCTTTTTTTTGCAGATGTTTCTTGACACACAACTAGGGAACATTATCCTGGCACTGATGATGTTACCTAGTTGGGTCAAGAAACGTCTGCCTGAGAACCCCCAAGCTCAGAGAGCACCGAGGGATATTTCAAATAGCAAAACCAAACAAAGGACAACACCCCCCCCCAAAAAAATATATTTCCATGGGCAGAATTTTTTAAAATGCCTTCTAAGGACCTTGGTTGGCCTGCTTCCAACTGGCTCCCCTCGCTCTTGGCCTCGAGTGGAAGGCTTGTTCTCCTCTTAGGGGAAAGACAGACAGACAGACAGCTTCGCATATCCCCCTGACAGGCCTGCATCCGTCTTTCCTTTGCAGCCTTTGGCCTGCCACACTTTCTGTTATTCTACTATGCATTTGCTATGGTGGGAAAACAGGAGGAGGGATTGCATGCAGTTAGATGGTATGTAGCCATAACAACATTCTTTCTAGAAAGCCAAGGTCATCCTTTGTCTCTGCACCTGACCAGAACTGGATGGGTGGAAGCTGCCAGTCTGAGAAACTAGGAAGGATCCTTTCTGGGACTCTTTCTCCACCCAATATGCAGCTGTGGGCTGAGCTGCCTCTTATCTGTTCCATGCAGTATCAACCTTTTGAACTCCCAAGCTTCTTCTTTCCGTTACGTACTCAAGGTGGACGGTGTGTCAGGCCTGCAGCCATCTTTCCTTTTGGATCTTCGGCCTGCCACACTTTCTATTCTTCTACTATGCATTTTCTATGGTGGGAAAATGGGAGGAGGGATTGTATGCAGTTAGATGATATGTAGCCATAACAACATTCTTTCTAGAAAGCCAAGGTCATCCTTTGTCTCTGCACCTGACCAGAACTGGATGGGTGGAAGCTGCCAGTCTGAGAAACTAGGAAGGATCCTTTCTGGGACTCTTTCTCCACCCAATATGCAGCTGTGGGCTGAGCTGCCTCTTATCTGTTCCATGCAGTATCAACCTTTTGAACTCCCAAGCTTCTTCTTTCCGTTACGTACTCAAGGTGGACGGTGTGTCAGGCCTGCAGCCATCTTTCCTTTTGGATCTTCGGCCTGCCACACTTTCTATTCTTCTACTATGCATTTTCTATGGTGGGAAAATGGGAGGAGGGATTGTATGCAGTTAGATGATATGTAGCCATAACAACATTCTTTCTAGAAAGCCAAGGTCATCCTTTGTCTTTGCACCTCTGCACCTGACTGGAACTGGATGCGTGGAAGCTGCCAGCATGGCAGTGGCAGATTGTACCATGGGATGGACTTATGGGTGTGGGGAAAAGATCTTAAACTTCCAACTGGGTGGGGAAAACCAGGAAGCTTTCAGATTCAGGTTTTCCCAGATGTGCCAACGTGGCTCCCTTCATCAATTGGGACTTTGAGGAATCCTTTGCCTCGGACTCTGATTTAATTTTGGATGCTATTTGGAACCCCGACATGCTCTCTATTTCAACTGCACAGGCGTTTCTGCCTAAGGGGAGACCTAGTCCCTCCCCCCCACAAGATGGGATTTTCAAGCGGGGTCAGGAGTGAGTGGGGCTGCCCCGCCCTCTGCAGATCCGGCCTCTGGTTCCCACGTGCACCATAATCTGGGCAAAGAATTGAGGTTGAGTTGGGAGAAATCCGTCCTGCTTTCTTCTTTTTGAGCAGGGAAAATCAAAGCATGGGAATGTGCTATTTTTAAAAAAACCCTGATCTGTGTCTGCAGCGCGTAGAGAAGATTAGGAAGGGGAGGCTTTGTGGCCAAAGGTTTCTGAAAAGCTTTTACAAACACAAGCTTCACAAAGCTGTACAAATCTTCCTTCGCTGACAACAGAAATGCTGCCAGACTGCAAGTTTGCTCGGGTTTTATTCTTGGATGTTTTTTTTAGAATTAACACACTCTTTTTCCCCCCCTCTCAGAAAGTCTCAAAGGATGCTCAGCTCAGCCACGAGTAGAATTTGTCTCCACTGCTACTTTGGAACAGAAGGTAATTTCAGATCAGACCAGAGAAGAGCAATGAAGATGGTTAGAGGACTGGAGGTTTAAATGTAAAAAAATAGTTGCAGGAACTGAGTATGTTTAGTAGTTTAATGAAAAGGAGGACCCGGGGTGACATGATAGGGGGAGAGCCTTCTCTGTGGCTGCTCCGGCCCTCTGGAACGAGCTCCCCGTGGAGATCCAGACCCTTACCTCCAGAATTACCTCCAATAGACTGATCAGATCCCACAGATTAGGCCTCCTCCGAATTCCATCCGCCGGCCAATGCTGGCTGGCGACTACCCAGAGGAGAGCCTTCTCTGTGGCTGCTCCAACCCTCTGGAACGAGCTCCCCATGGAGGGAAGGAAGGAGGGAATGTAGGAGAGAAGGAAGGGGGGAAGGAAGGGGGGAAGGAAGGAGGAAAGGAAGGGGGAAAGGAAGGAGAGAAGGAGAAAAGGAAGGAGAGAAGGAGGGAGGGAAGGAAGGGGAGTAGGAGAGAAGAAACGAGGGAAGGAAAGAGGGAGGGAGGGAAGAAGAAGTAGGACCGTTGTAAGATAAGATGGATTTATGGGATGATAAAAAAGCAATCTTCAAGTATATTGTTATAAATACATATTATTAATAACAGTTATGAGATCATATACTTGTGAATGTATATATGAAATTGATAAAATAAATTATTTTTTAAAAAATGTGTATTGTTCTGTTCGTCTTTTTTATCCCTTATCTGTACCCCCTTCCCTGACTTGGATTGTGAGCCGCCCTGAGTCCCCTTTGGGGAAAAGGGCGGCATATAAATGCAATAAATTCAATTCATTCAATTCAATTCTTATGATCCTCCCAGCCTTCCGTAAAGCCACTAAGTCCTGGCTGCTCCGGCAGGCCGGGGGCTGTTGAAGTATCCAGCCCCACTTTAATTGTGTATGTTGTTGTATTTTAAATTGTTTTTTTGTCTTATTTATTCCCTTTCCCCTTTTTATTGTAAGCCGCCCGGAGTCCTCCGGGAGTGGCCGGCATACAAGACTAATAAACTACTACTACTACTACTATAGCATCTTCCAATATTTGGGGGAGCTACCACGGAGAAGAGGGGATCAAGCTATTCTCCAAGGCTCCTGAAGGCAGAACAAGCAGTGACGGATGGAAACTAGTCAAGGAGAGAAGCAACCTGAAACTAAGGAGAAATTAGGAAGGAAGGAAGGAAGGAAAAGATGGAGGGAGGGTGGGAGGAAGGAAGGAAAGGAGGGAAGGAAGGAAAGGGAAGGAAAGATGGAAGGAAGGGAAGGAAGGAAGGAAAAGATGGAGGGAGGGTGGGAGGAAGGAAGGAAAGGAGGGAGGGAAGGAAGGAAAGGGAAGGAAGGATGGAAGGAAGGGAAGGAAGGAAGGAAGGAAAAGATGGAGGGAGGGTGGGAGGAAGGAAGGAAAGGAGGGAAGGAAGGAAAGGGAAGGAAAGATGGAAGGAAGGGAAGGAAGGAAGGAAAAGATGGAGGGAGGGTGGGAGGAAGGAAGGAAAGGAGGGAGGGAAGGAAGGAAAGGGAAGGAAGGATGGAAGGAAGGGAAGGAAGGAAGGAAGGAAAAGATGGAGGGAGGGTGGGAGGAAGGAAGGAAAGGAGGGAGGGAAGGAAGGAAAGGGAAGGAAGAAAGGGATTTCACCCCCACAGTGAGAAGCTGCAGTTGCTGGATGAGGAAGGAGCCACCTCCTTATTATCAAGATACCGAAATGCAAAATGGGAGATGTAAAAATCTACACCTTAAGTGCTCTTCTCTGGAGCTAAATGTAAGCCCCCCCCCCCCCCAGACTAATCCAGATGGGTCCTGTTTGCTATAAAAGACCATCTGATCCAGACCACAAGCGAAGCCATGCAGAAGCCGAGGAGGCCACAGGAAAGGGGCTTCTCTCCCCAGAGGGGGACTCACCTGTAGAGGGGGAGGAACGCTTGATGGACGGTGGCAGGAATCTGGTCTCTCTAGGCTGATACAATCTAGTCTAATAATACAAGCTAGCTCAGTGTTTCTCAACCTTGGCAACTTGAAGATGTCCGGACTTCAACTCCCAGAAATTCCCCAGCCAGCATTCGCTGGCTGGGGAATTTCTGGGAGTTGAAGTCCGGACATCTTCAAGTTGCCAAGGTTGAGAAACACTGATTCTAGCTAATAGAATCCTGGTTTGCATAAACAGAGGCATCGAATCAAAACCACATGGAGGATTAGTTCTGCTTTATAAAGCCTTTATTTAGTAAGGCCACACCTGGAATCCTGCATCCAGTTTTGGCCACCAGACTACAAAACAGATGTTGAGACTTTTTGGAGGAAGCGCAGAGAAGAGAAACTAAGAGGATTAAAAGCCTGCAGGCTTAAAACATAACAATGAACGGTTGCAGGAACTGGGGATGTCTAGTTGAATGAAAAGAAGGACCAGGGGAGACACGATAGCATCTTCCAATCTCTCAGGGGCTGCCCCAAAGAAGAGGGAGTCAGACTATTCTCCAAGGCACCTGAGGGCAGGACAAGAAGCAATGGGTGGAAACTAATCAAGGAGAGAAGCAACTTAGAACTGAGGAGAAATTTCCTGACAGATGTGGAGACTCTAGAAAGAGTGCAGAGAAGAGCAAGAAAGAGGATGAGGGGACTGGAGACTAAAACATAGGAAGAACGGTTGCAGGAACTGGGGATGTTTAGTTGAATGAAAAGAAGGACCAGGGGAGACATGATGGGAGTCTTCCAATATCTCAGGGGTTGCCACAAAGAAGATTTGGGAGTCAAGCTATTCTCCAAAGCACCTAATTTAGTGATTTCAGAAGTCACCAAGCAAGGAGACCCCCTCTGTCAGGGCAGAGATAGGGTGGGGGGTCTTCTTCACCGTTGGATTTCCAAAGGGTGGTGGGTGGAAGGCCACCTGTTGCAAAGGGTTCCCAGGCTGAACAGGGGCTGGACTAGATGGCCCTTGGAGTTCCCTCCAACTCATTCATTCTTAAACCCGAATCCCATCTGCTGTGAGGCTTCCCCTGTCAAGAATCTCCTCTGGTTCTTATTAATAAATCATTGTTTAAAGACGGCTATAAAGTTATAATACTGCGTGGGCCTGGAGAGGGGAGGTGAGATAAACAGTAAATAACCTTTAGTTAACTACAATAACAACAATTAAATGTTAATGGACAATATTTAATGATACATACAGGTGTGTTACCGGGGGGGGGGGGGATGCTTAGATATCTTACTTAACTGAATTAATTTTAGAATATGTTATAAATGTTATTGGAGATCTATTGAAATTGCAAATGAACGCCAGTAGGTGGTTGTGTCTTCTAATATAAATGATTCTAGACAAAAACATGTTTAAAAAATGGTAACTAAATGAGAATTAAGGTACAGGGATAGTAAAATACATAACTTTTCTTTCTTGACTTAAAATGTACAACCTGATTTGAATGAAGCATATGTAAGGATTGTGGAAGAAACGCACGGAATATATCTGTAACCAATCGATACGCTTTCAACAAGATGTAACGAAAGGTGATTGTTTTTTTTTTGGTTTAACTAAAACAATAAAAACTTTTCTCAAAAAAAAAGAAAAAGAATCTCCTCTGTTTCTTTCTACCACAAACCTCTTGAGCTCTTAAGAGCAGAATTTAAACGCTGCAATTATTATTTCAGTGTTGATTCCTCACGGTGATCCGAGTGCAGAGAAAACCATTTGCTCCCCAAATATTTGAGAATTAGAATCCTATAAGGGAAGGTGCCTTGGAGGTCATCTTCTCCTCCTTTTGGGGAGGATTTCCATCACTTCACCCCACTGTGGGAAGGAACCCCCAGACTGAATGGAAGCAGGGAGACCAGAGATTTACCCTTTTCAAAACTTTCTGAAAATAATTCCCTGATCTTTCCGGAAGCGATTATGGCTTTGCAACCCAAGGAAGCTCGTTTTCGGTTCCCCACGGCAAGAAACAGAGATGAGAGATCAAGGTTGGTAGCTGAGGAAGGTTATCCAAAAAATCTATCGAAAAGTGAGAGAAAGACCCAGAAGAAAGAAGACATATAAAAATAAGACAAGGGAGGGAGAGAAACTCGGAACAGGGGATTAGTAAAATAAAATGAAATATGTTAATCATGGTAATGGTATGTAGCTAATTAAGATGTGAGTGAACTATATACTACTATTATTAATTGTGCAAATTAAATAAGTAAAAAGAAGGAAGGAGGGAAGGAAGGAGAGAAGGAGAGAAGAAAGGAGGGAAGGAAGGAGGGAAGGAAGGAGAGAAGAAAGGAGGGAAGGAAGGAGGGAAGGAAGGAGGGAATGTAGGAGAGAAGGAAGGGGGGAAGGAAGGAGGAAAGGAAAGGGGAAAGGAAGGAGAGAAGAAAAGAAAGGAGGGAAGGAAGGAGGGAAGGAGGGAAGGAGGGAAGAAGAAGTAGGACCGTTGTAAGATAAGATGGATCTTCAAGTATATTGTCAACAGTAGGGAAAAATTGTTATAAATACATATTATTAATAACAGTTATGAGATCATATAATTGTGAATGTATATATGAAATTGATAAAATAAAATAAATTATTAAAAATTAAAAAAAATGTTGATTATATTTTAAAAAACCCTGAATTTGAAGATACATATTACTTATAGAAAATGGATGGAAATGAAATGATAAATTTCGTTTATTTCTAAAGGGATTAAAAAACGATATGCTTTATGTATATATATATATATATATATATATATATATATATATATATATATATATATATATATATATATATATATATATATATATATATATATATATATATATAAACATTAAAAGTTGGAACATATGGGAAGAAAATAATACAGCTAAAATGGGAAATGGAAATATAACGTAAAATGAATTATATTATATGTGAAAATGTTAAAAGGGGGGAAACCGGACAAAAGAATTTGAAATGTGTAACAAAAAAATACAAACTTTACATATGTAACAAAAAATACAAAATCTTTGTTTGGAAACTCATTTTTGGTTCCCCAAAGGCAAGAAACAGAGATGAGAGAAGGAAGTTGGTAGCTGCCACTCACTCACCTCGCCAGGAGTCCCGGATCCCTTGGAACAGATTCCACGCGTGGCCTTTACTTTCCAGGTAGATCTCCCCAAGCGGATCCTCTGGTTTCTCTTTCTCTCTCTGGCCTTTTATAGTCTCGGATGGAGCCTCCAAAAGGGAGCCTCTGCCCCCTCTTACATCATGTCTGGAGTTTTTTTTTTCCACGGCTCCACTTTTACCTTGTTTTCGCCCTCCCCTCTAAGCAGGCTGGCTGCTCCTCCTGCAGCTGCTGCTTATCGCTCTAACCACGATCAGGAGAGAAGCCAGGATCGGATTATGCTGAGAGAGGTTCCTGAGAAGTCCATCTATCCATCCATCAATGGGTGGAAACTAATCAAGGAGAGAAGCAACCTAAAACGAAGGAGAAATCTTTTGGCAGGGAGGACAGTTAACCAAAGGAACAGAAGTTGCCTCCAGAAGTTGCGGAAGCTTCATCTCTGGAGGCTTTTAAGAAGAGACTGGATGGCCATTGGTCTGAAGCTCTCCTGCTTGAGCAGGGGGTTGGACTAGATGACCTCCAAGGTGTCCCTCCCAATTCTGTTGTTCTGTTAGTTAGCCTCCATCGTCCATGCTTATATTGTATATAAACAGAGAGCAAACCTCACTCTCTTCTAGCACTGATGATGTTTCCTAGTTGTGTCACGAAATGTCTGCAAGAAAACAAGAAAATGGCTTTTTTCCCTTGCCAAATAAACTTCAAAACTATTTTGTTTAAATCTTGAAAAAAGTCCTTACCCAATCTGATTGGGATTGTCTGGAACAGGTATAAAATTCTAGGTAAAATGTTCATTTTAATTGTAGAAATTCTTCCCATCATTGATAGATGCAAATTTTCCCATTTCATCAGATCAGTCGCTATTTGTTGAACTCTTCAACATCTTCATCAACGATTTAGGCTTAAGATACAGAAGGATCTTGACAGACTTGAACACTGGGCACTATCCAACAAAATAAAATTCATTTAGGCAAGAAAAACAAAATGCACAGGGACAGTATAGGTGGCACCTGGCTCAAGAGGGATCTTGGAGTCCTAGTGGAGAACCATTTAAATAGGAGCCAGCCGTGTGCAGCAGCTGCCAAAAAAGCCAACACAGTTCTAGGCTGCATCAACAGAGGGAGAGAATCAAGATCACGTGAAGGGTTGATGCCACTTTATAAGGCCACACTTGGAATATTTGCATCCAGTTTTGGTTGCCACGATGTAGAAAAGATGTGGAGACTCTGGAAAGAGTGCAGAGAAGAGCAACAAAGAGGATTAGGGGACTGGAGGCTAAAACATATGAAGAACGGTTGCAGGAACTGGGTATGTCTAGTTTAATGAAAAGAAGGACTAGGAGAGACATGATAGCAGTCTTCCAATATCTCAGGGGTTGCTACAAAGAAGAGGGAGTCAAGCTATTCTCCAAGGCACCTGAGGGCAGAACAAGAAGCAATGGGTGGAAACTAATCAAGGAGAGAAGCAGCTTAGAACTGAGGAGAAATTTCCTGAAAGTTAGAACAATTAATCAGTGGAACAGAAGTTGCCTCCAGAAGTTGTGAATGCCCCAACACTGGAAGTCCTTAAGAAGAGGTTGGAGAACCATTTGTCTGAAGAGGTGTAGGGTTTCATGCCTAAGCAGGGGGTTGGACTAGAAGACCTCTTCCAACTCTTCTATTGTATTGTATTGTATTGACTTGAACAATGGACTTTATCCAACAACATGAATTTCAGTGTGGAGAAAAACAAAGTTTTACACCTTTACACAAAGGTGCAAGTACAGATTAGGTGAAACGTGGCTCAGGAACAGGACCTGGGAGAGGGACCTTGGAGTCCTAGTGGACGGTCCCTTAAACATGAGCCAGCCAGGTGAGGCAGCAGCCAAAAAGGCGAAGACAATCCTCCGCTCTATAAACAGAGGCATAGAATCAAAATCATGTGATTAAGTATTAGCACCACTTTATAAAACCCTGGAGTACTGCAGTCAAAAAATGACGTTGAGGCTTTGGAAAAAGTTGTTTTTAAAAAAAAATATTTATTTTTTATTTGTTTTTTTAAATAAATTTTTATTTCAACGTTTAACATTAAAATCACAATTGCACTTTTACAGCTTTCCGTTTTCAGTATCTCTTTTTTCTAATTTCGGGCTTTCCATTCTACAACTTATTGTCATATACATTTTCTCCTTTGTTTCATAGTTTCTCATTTTAATAGTGTGTGTGTGTGTGTGTGTGTGTGTGTGTGTGTGTGTGTGTGTGTACACACACACACACCGCCCTGATCTGGACCATCACTTATCTGGAATGGTATAGGTTCTCCTGCTTGAGTTGTTCAGTGGATCCGGCTTCCCCCATTGGCTTTGCTTGCCAGACGGTCACAAAAGGGGATCACAGCAGCCGTCATAAATGTGAGTCGGTTACCAAGCATCCCAGTTTTGATCATGTGGGGAGATGCTGCAATGGCCGAGTTGGAAACATTTCATTACCAAACTAGATAACATCATCAACTGACTGCAAGAAAACCTCCAAAAAGCACCAAAAAGACCCACTT
>NW_028261391.1:1094507-1152366 GCF_051295495.1 Thamnophis sirtalis
CTTCTTAAAAGCCTCCAGTGACGGAGCATTCAGCATTTCCTGACTGGAGGCAACTTCTGTTCCACTAGTTAATTGTTCTCCCTGTCAGGAAATTTCTCCTCAGTTCTAAGTTGCTTCTCTCCTTGATTAGTTTCCACCCATTGCTTCTTGTTCTGCCCTCAGGTGCCTTGGAGAATAGCTTGACACCCTCTTTTTTGTGGCAACCCCTGAGATATTGGAAGGCTGCTATCATGTCGTCTCCCACATCCTTTTTTTCACTACCCAATTCCTGCAACTGTTCGTCGTACATTTCAGCCTCCAGTCCCCTCATCCTCTTTGCTGCTTTTCTCTGCACTCTTTCTAGAGTCTCAACGCCTTTTTCCCATCATGGCGAGGAAAACTGGACGCAAATATTCCAAGTGTGGCTTTACTAAGGCTTTACAGCGAGGTACTAATACTTCTTGGGATAGTACTTGTAATCTACCCCAATCCTTCCAGCCAAACCTTCTGAAGAAGCCATGGATGAGCTGCCCAACTCTGCAATGTTACTCTGCAAAGGGAAGCCATTGTTCCCACTGCTAATCGCCTGCATGGACCTTAGGAAAAACTTTGGTGCCCCAGAAATTTGATCTTCTATAGAGATAGAATACAGCTGTGGCTCCCATTCTTGTGGCCCTCCAGGGCTGAACGAACCACAAATGGGTGTCCCAATGGTACTTTTTCATGAGGCAACTGGACTTTTTTTTCCTTTTTAAATATTTTTTAATTTTTAAAACAAACGAAAACAAAACCTCACATGCAAAAAACTTTCCTCAATTTCGTCAAGCATGTCGTTTGGTTACAAGCTTTTGTGCATCAGTTTTTACAATTAGAAATAAGATCACCGGTTATCCATCAAACATAACTAAATACATCACTTTTTTTTTCCTTTTAAAGATGTTTTACTTCTCACCCAAGAAGCTTCTTCAGCTCTGAGTGGATGGTGGGGAATGGAAGGGTTGATACTCCTTGCAGACAAAGCTGGTCGTTTGCATCCTTTGAGAGGGTCCTTGAGGCCACTTGGAGTTTTATCTGTGTCCTCAGGAGGGTCACCTGAGTGGTGCAAATGGTTCCTGTAGCCTGCAATTTTTTCCCTCTGGAAATCCCTTCCACCCCATTCCAAGGGTCTTCGTCCCACATTGCAAAGCTAAAAGTCTGTAGAGATTCTCAGCCCTCCAGGTCCTGGTTGTCCCAAAGGTGCTTTTTTCAGGAGGCACCTGGACTTCCTTGTTTTTTCCTTTGAAGACGTTTTGCTTCTCATCTAAGAAGCTTCTTCAGCTCTGACTGGATGGTGGGGAACGGAAGGATTGATACTCCTTGCAGAGAAAGCTGGTCATTTGCATCCTTTGAGAGGGTCCTTGAGGCCACTTGGAGGTTTCTCTGTGACCTCAGAGACAGTGTCCTCTTTTTAGCTCTACAATTTGGGATGAAGACCCCTTGAATGGTGGATTTCCAGAGGGGGGGGGGAAATGGCAGGCTACAGGAACCTAGGAGCCTTGGTGGCGCAGTGGTTAAATGCAGCACTGCAGGCTACTTCAGCTGACTGCAGTTCAGCAGTTCGGCTGTTCAAATCTCACCGGCTGAGGGTTGACTCAGCCTTCCATCCTTCCGAGGTGGGTGAAATGAGGACCCGGATTGTTGTTGGGGGCGATATGCTGGCTCTGTAAACCGCTTAGAGAGGGCTGAAAGCCCTAGGAAGCGGTATATAAGTCTAACCATTGCTATTGCATTGCTATTGCTATTGTTTGCACCACTCAGGTGACCCTGAGGACACAGGTGAAACTCCAAGTGGCCTCAACGACCCTCTCAAAGGATGCAAATGACCAGCTTTGTCTGCAAGGAGTATAAATCCTTCCATTTCCCCACCCTCCAGTCAGAGCTGAAGAAGCTCCTTGGAGGAGAAGCGAAACGTCTTCAAAGAAAGAACAAGAAAATCCGGTTGCCTCCTGGAAAAAGCACCTTTGGGACAACCCTGATCTGGAGGCCGGAGAATCTCCATAGACAAAGCCCAAATGGATCATCCCGGATGCTCCAGGAGCCCCCTCCCATCCCCTCCCCCTCCTCCCCTGGCTGGACCGGCTCCTCTGCCAGGCCCCCAGCCCTTCCTGGTTGATTCCTCCCAGAGCTGCGGTGTGCTCCGTCTGCCCTTGGCAACATGGGAACACACCACAGCTTTGCCAAGGCGTTTCTCCGATAACCCTATATTTATCTGGGTTCCATGAGGCTTGGAGAGAGGCCGGAGGGAGCTGCCTGCTGAAAAGAACCTTGTCAGCGAAATCTACTATCAAGCCCGGCTCTGTCACGCTTCCAACTGCTCCGAGCTTTGATATGTGAGCCCTGCTCCATCAGCGGTGAGCTTCTCCAAGAGGCTGGCCCTCAGGGAGGAGGCCGAGCGCCAAGGGAGCGCAGGAAGATGCTGATGGCTTCGGAAAAGGGAACGGGGAGGCTGGGGCCGCCATCGCCAACGGGGCACCGTTGGGAGTGATTTCATGCCAGCAGAGGCAAGTCCGTTCTGGTCTTCTGGCTGCTGGACGTTGAGAAAGGACCCAGAAGAGACGAGGCTAACAGGAGGAGAATGGAGGCTGCTCACTCAGCTCCGTCCTTCCGGACTTCCGGAGACTTTGGACTGAGTCCTCTCCCTGGGAAAACATCAAGATGTCCGGGTTCCAAATAGCACCCAAAATTAAATCAGAGTCCAAGGCAAAGGATTCCTCAAAGTCCCAATTTAATTAAGAGAGTCATGTCGGCACATCTGGGAAAACCCGAATCTGAAAGCTTCCCGGTTTTCCCCACCCAGTTGAAAGTTCACAATCTTTCCCCCACACCCACCAGTCCATCCCCTGGTCCAATCTCCCACTGCCACGCTGGCAGCTTCCACCCATCCAGTTCCGGTCAGGTGCAGAGGTGCAGAGACAAAGGATGACCTTGGCTTTCTAGAAAGAATGTTGTTATGGCTACATAGCATCCAATCCCATTTTGCCACCATAGAAAAGGCATAGTAGAATAGTAGAAAGTGTGGCAGGCCAAAGATCCACCAGAAAAGATGGCTGCGGGCCTGACACAAGACCCATCTGGGGCCCACCAAGGAGACCCTGCTTCCCATCAGATGGGTTTCCAGGTGGACCTGCTGCTCCCAGGAAGAGTAACCTTCTTTGCAATGGTGACGGACATCCCTCTAACTTCAGCTTCAACCCCAATAATACACAAGCATATAATAGATAGAAACTCAAGCTAAACTGCTCCAAACTCGATTGCAGGAAATACGACTTCAGCCACAGAGTGGTCAACGCCTGGAATGCTCTACCTGACTCCCTTGTTACATCCTCAACACCCCCCCCCCAAACTTTAACCTTAGACTGTCAACTGCTGGTCTCCCCCCATTCCTAAGGGGTCCTTACGGGGCGTGCAGAAGCACACCAGCATTCCTACTGTCCCTGTTCTAATGTCCCCATTTATTTGTAACCGTGTCCTGTGTTCTTATTCCTGTTTATTCTTATTCCTGTTATCTTGCCCATGAGGGACAGACTGACTGACTGACTGACTGACTGACTGACTGACTGACTGACTGACTAACTAACTAACTAACTAACTAACTAACTAACTAACTAACTAACTAACGTAAATAAACAGATTACTACAGTTCTACACCTGCGCACTTCGTTTTTCTTGCCTAAGTGTAGAACCTTCCTTTCTCCACCCTTGAATTTCGTTTTGTTGGATGGGGCCCAGGGTTCAAGTCTGCCGAGATCCTTCTGGATCTTGAGCCTATCTTCTGGGGTGTTGGCTATTCCTGCCAACATGATGTCCATCCGCAGGTGAACCCACTGGATCTAAATCAAGGGACTGAAACTGATCAAGGAGAGATTCAACCTGGAAATAAGGAGGAATTTTCTGACGGTGGGAACAATCTACCCATGGAACAGAAGTTGCCTTCAGAAGTTGTGGGAGCTTCATCCCTGGAGGCTTTCAAGAAGAGACTGGACTGGCATTTGTCAGTAATGGGGTAGGGTCTCCTGCTTGTGTGGGGGGTTGGACTAGATGGCCTACAAGGTCCCTTCCAATTCTGTTAATCTGTAATCTGTCATAATTGGTATATTTTTTCCCCCTCTCTGGATTATCGGCCTGATTCTCAATAGACCTTTAAAAAAAAAAAATCAACTACTTGAAGTCAGTGTTGAATGTGTGTCTTCCCCCCCCCACCTGGCTACCTTATTGTCTTCAGCCCGGAGTATTTTTCCACTGTGGTTGAAAAGCAAATTATATTCTTTAAGAAAATTACATCTGGAATTAATTCACACCTTTCTCCGAGCGGATCCTTAAGTGTCCACTGCAGGAACAGCCCAGCTTGGCCCCCGTTTCCAAGCCACAACCTCGATTAACCGGCAGGAGTCTCCTTGCGGTTTCCAAATGACGGGTGGGCACACAAATTTGGGAGCCACAATATTTGGATTGGGATACTGCTGCCCCCGAGCATTGCCCCACTCTCCTCCCCCCCCGGTCCACGTGGAAGCAGGAAGGGGGACCCTGCTTCCCTGACCCCAACTTCGGCTGCTGCCCCGAGAAACTCATTATCTCTAATAGGCACTTCTTCAGTTTCCTGCTAGATAAATATAGGAGTTCCATCGCTGAAGTTTAAACACCTTAAGTGCTTGAGGTTGGGCTAGACGGCAGCCTGGGTGGGAGGGGAGGGGGCCAGCCCCAGAGAAAGGTCAGCACCAAGGAGGGGTGGGGGGGCGAGGGAGGGTGGACTTGGCACAAGAACTGGGAGTCACTGGGTGCAAGGAAAGAAGGTTCAGGACAGGCAAATCACTCCCACCCTCGCCTGGAGAGGGACTGGCCCCTCTGCCACTTTCTGGAGATGATTTGGGCAGGAATGAGAAATAGGAATTGCTGTGACCAAGGCTTAAAGATTTATTTTATCCTGCCTTTATTTGTTTTGTTTATAAATAACTCAAGCTGGTGAGTGCATCTCACGCTCCTTCCCTCTCCTATTTTCCACCACCATGACCCTGGGGGTGGGTGGGGGGTTGATGGAGAGAAAGATGGACTGGCCCAAGGTCACCCTGCTGGCTTTCATGGCTAAGATGGGACTAGAACTCCCTGTCTCCCGGTGATTGGCCCAAAGTCACCAATTCTGGCTTCCATGTCTAAAGTGGGACTAGAACTCCCTGTCTCCCGGTGATTGGTGCAAAGTCACCAATTCAAATCTGTTCAAATCTCACCGGCTCAGGGTTGACTCAGCCTTCCATCCTTCCGAGGTGGGTGAAATGAGGACCCGGATTGTTGTTGGGGGTGATATGCTGACTCTGTAAACCACTTAGAGAGGGCTGAAAGCGGTAGATAAGTCTAACTGCTATTGCTATTCATGTTTGGTTCGTAACTCCAGGAAGAGACAGGAGAAAAAGGAAGGAATGGTGGTTGCCCCTCAGGATATAATTTCTCTTGGCTTTCATGCTGGGTCTTACACGGAGAGTCATTTCCTCCTACAACATCTGAAGAATTAGGACCTGGCTGAGTGGTATGTTTGTTTGTTTGTTTGTTTACTTCAAAAAAAAAATTTAAACCACCCAACCGAAGATGGTAGTTTACAACAAAACAGCCTGCAAAAGCCACATTCCCTCTGAACACCACACTCAACCGGAAGCATGGGGTCAGGATTCCAAATGGCATCCAAAATTAAACCAGAGTCCGAAGCAAAGGTTTTCTCAAAATTCCAATTGATGAAGAGAGCCACGTTGGCACATCTGGGAAACCCCGAATCTGAAAGCTTCCTGTTTCCCCCACCCAGTTGAAAGTTCAAGATCCTGCCCCCCCACATCCACAAGCCCATCCCATGATCCAATCATACACTGCCATGCTGGCAGTTCCGGTCAGGTGCAGAGACAAAGGATGACCTTGGCTTTCCAGAAAGAATGTTGTTATGGCTACATAGCATCTAACTCCGTACCATCTCCCCCCCCCCATTTTCCCACAATAAAAACGGCATAGTAGAATAATAAAAAGTGTGGCAGGCCAAAGACCCAAAAGAAAAGATGGCTGACACATAGAGGGTCCTGAGCACCCAAGGAGATATGGGGCTCCCTTGTATCTGTACAGGGACCAACCTGGAAAAGAGACCAAATCCAGAAGCAAAACGTTTGCATCACCCACCCATCTGGGAGGCTGGTTGGGGTTGACAGGCCTTGCCAGACCTTGGAATCCGGCATCCTGTTTTGGTCACCACATTACAAAAAAGCTCTTGGGACTCTGGAAAGAAGAGCAACCAAGAGGATTAGGGGACTGGAGGCTCAAATATACGAAGAACGGTTGCAGGAACTGGGGATGTCTAGATTAATGAAAAGAAGGACCAGGGGAGACAGGATAGCAGCCTTCCAATATTTGAGGGGCTGCCCCAAAGAAGAGGGAGTCAAACTATTCTCCAGGGCACCTGAGGGCAGAACAAGAAGCAATGGGTGGAAACTAACCAAGGAGAGAAGCAACTTAGAACTGAGGAGAAATTTCCTGACAGTGAGAACAATTAATCAGTGGAACAGAAGTTGCCTCCAGAAGTTGTGAATGCCCCAACACTGGAAGTCTTTAAGAAGATGTTGGATAGCCATTTGTCTGAAACGGTAGAGGGTTTCCTGCCTAGGCAGGGGGTTGGACTAGAAGACCTCCAAGGTCCCTTCCAACTCTGCTATTGTATTGTATTGTATGTCTAGTTTAATGATAAGAAGGACTACGGGAGACAGGATAGCAGTCTTCCAATCTCTCAGGGGTTGCCCCAAAGAAGAGGGAGTCAAACTATTCTCCAAAGCACCTGAGGGCAGAACAAGAAGCAATGGTTGGAAACTAATCGAGGACAAAATCCACCTAGAACTAAGGAGAAACTTCCTGACTGTGAGAACAATTAGCCAGTGGAACAACTTGCCACCAGAAGTTGTGGGTGCTCCATCACTGGAGGTTTTCAACAAGAGATTTTTACAGCAATTTGTTTGAGATGGTTTAGGGTCTCCTGTTGGAGTAGGGGGTTGGACTAGAAGACCTCTGAGGTCCCTTGCAGTCCCATGATTCAGGCAGGCAGGCAGGCAGGCAGGCAGGCAGGCAGGCAGGCAGGAAGGAAGGAAGGAAGGAAGGAAATGGATGGAAATTAATGAAGGAGAGAAGCAATCTGAAACTTCCTGACAGTGAGGACAATTAACCAGTGGAACAGCTTGCCACCACAAATTGTGGGTGCTCCATCACTGGAGGTCTCCTGCTTGAGCATGGGGTTGGACTAGAAGACCTCCAGGGTCCCTTCCAGCTCTGCTATCCTCTTATTCCTGTCTGCTTTGAAGGGTTCAGCTTCAGCCCCAAAGGGGGCCTGACCCCCTCTGCAGTGCAGGGTGAGACCTTCTCCCTTGTCCGTGGAACCCTGCCCTGCCCCATGTCAATCATACTGGACAGATGGGGGGGTGGACAGGAAGAGACAGCTGCCCCCTCATGACTCCAGGAGCCTATCAGCCAAACTGCTTGCATCCTTCAGACTAAGATCCAACCGGGATCAATATTCCGTTCAAAATAACTCAGTCTGGAAACCCCTGATTAGCTTTGTGGCAGAACAACCGGGGACAGCAGCCGGCAGCCGGCAATTGTGGTCCGAATGGAGATGCCAGTTGGACGGATGAAACGGCTCCTGCTTCTCTTTCAGTGGGTAGCAAAGAAGGCCCAGAGGGTGGGTTTTTCTTTCTTTCTTTCTTTCTTTCTTTCTTTCTTTCTTTCTTTCTTTCTTTCTTTCTTTCTTTCGTTCTTTTTCTTTCTTTCTTTCTTTCATTCTTTCTTTCTTTCTTTTTCTTTCTTTTTGTCCTTCCTTCCTTCCTTTCCTTCTTTTCTTTCTTTCCCTTCCTTCCTTTCTTCTTTCTCTTTCCTTCCTCTCCTTCCTTTCTTTCCTTCTTTTTCTTTCTTTTTTCTTTTCTTTCTTCCTTCCTCTCCCTCCTTTATTTCCCTTCCTTTCCTTCCCTTCCCTTCCTTTTTTCTTCTTCATTTTCTTTCTTTCTTTTTTCTTCCTTCCTTCCTTTCTTTCCCTTCCTTCTTCTCTTCTTTCTTTCTTTCTTTCTTTCTTTCTTTTCTTTTCTTTCTTTTTCTTTTCTTCCTTCCTTCCTTTCCTTTTTAGCCACCCATTTTATGTGCCAAAACTTTGCACCGTTGACACCAACACTGGTAACAGCCTACAAGCAGTTGTAAAAACCCAGCATTTTCAAAAGCTGCTGAAGCCATTTACCCACAGTGTAAATGTTGCCAAGTTTGAAGACCTCTGCTGTACAGAAACTTTAAGGGGGAGCAAATCTTTTTCGCTTCTCACATCTGCAGGAAAGAAATCACGGAGGAAGTCATCCTAGCAGTGATGAAAAAAAGGGAGGGGGGAGAGAATTCATCAATAAATACACTCTATAAAAAGTTCACCCTGCATGTTAAAAGAAAAAGGGAGAACATCTGAATAATGAAAAAAAATGAATATTAAATATTTTAAAATATGAGATTGACAGCAAAAAATCAAAGCTCTTTTGGTCTATACTTTTGGTTCATACTTGCAGCAAATCAAGCCGCAAAAAAGGATAAGGAATTAAGTGAGCAGACTGAATTTGCAGGATATGCTACGTCCCTAAAAGCTCATCGAGGTTCACCCGAATGAATCCAGCTTCGCGTGGAGTCTGAATCGTTCTTCTGCTGGGATTTTAACCTTGTTAAAACGGTTGTGAGGATTGTGGCACCCGGCCTCTAAAAACTAGCTTGTCCTTTGTTTCCCCCCCTCCCACAAGGTGGCAGTCATGTGTCACTGATGTGTGATGTACACATGAGGAGGTGTGTGAGTGCACATGTATGCACCTTGGCTTCTCTCCTTTCGCCCCAAAAGATAGCAAGGGGCCTTCTCTGCTTTGGTATTGCATGCCGGAGAGGATCTCTCTCCCCCCCCTCTTTTCTCTTTCTCTCTCCTTCCTCCCTCCCACTTTCTTTCTTTTTCTTTCTTTCTTTCTTTCTTTCTTTCTTTCTTTCTTTCCTTCCTTCTTTCTTTCTTTTTTCTTTCTTCCTTTCCTTTCTTTCCTTCTTTCTTTTTTCCTTTCCTTTCTTTCTTTCCTTTTCTCTCTTTCGTTCCTTCTCTCTCTCTCTCTCTCTTTGTTTCTCTCTTTCCTTCCTCTCTTTTCTCTTTTTCTCTCTCCTTCCTCCCTCCCGCTTTCTTTCTTTTTCTTTCTTTCTTCCTTTCTTTCCTTCCTTCCTTCTTTTTTCTTTCTTCCTTTCTTTCCTTCTTTCTTTTTCCTTTCCTTTCCTTTCTTTCCTTTTCCCTCTTTCGCTCCTTCTCTCTCTCTCTTTGTTTCTCTCTTTCTTTCCTTCCTCTCTTTTTTCTCTCTCCTTTCTCCTCCCGCTTTCTTTCTTTCTTTTTCTTTCTTCCTTTCTTTCCTTCTTTCTTTTTCCTTTCCTTTCCTTTCTTTCCTTTTCCCTCTTTCGCTCCTTCTCTCTCTCTCTTTCTTTGTTTCTCTCTTTCTTTCCTTCCCTCTCTTTTCTCTTTCTCTCTCTTTCTCCCTTTCTTTCACTTTCTTTCTTTCTCTCTTTCCCTCCTTCCCTTTCTTTCTCTTTCTTTCTTCTCTCTCTTTTTCTTCTTCTTTCTCTCATCTTCCTCCTCCTCCCCCCAAAAAATCCCACTCCCTTGTACCCTAGTTGGGTCATAAGATACAAGAAAAGCGCCCAGCTCAGAGAGCACCAAGGACCCCACAGTTCCACCCCGAGCGACAAATAGTCTCGTGCATTTATTTGTTTGTTTGTTTGTTTATGTATTTATTTCCTTTAATTATTTTTAAATACACATGTTGTATGCTCCAGCCTGCTAGCTCCCATCCTCACCTGCTCATTCCAGCAACTTGGAGTCCAGAATTTGAGCGGAAGCCAGCGGGTGCCTTCCATTTCCCCCAAAAAGAAAGAAACATAAACGCACACACACACACAAACACAAAAACACACACACACAGGTGAGGGAGACCATTTCTGTAGATGCAACATCCGGATGCTTTTGAAAACTCTCTTCTGGTGCCTGGCATGGCCTCCGGGTCTCAAAGGCAGGCAGCCTCCACTGGGGAGGGGGCCCCAGAAAACACCCCCTTCCCCCAGGTTCGCCCATCAGTCAACAAGAAAGGAATTCTGGGGGCGACAACCCTACTGATTTCGGGGTGTGGGGGAGTCCCTGCTTCTCTCTCTCTGGAGAGCAGCCAAGTAGCTAGCAAGGCCAACTAGCTGGAGAATCGGGGCTTCCAAAGTGGGGCAAAGAGAGAGAATCCTGGACCTTCCAATGCGTTTTAAAGGGATGTTTATGCCCACTCTGAAGAATGCACCCTGGGCAGCCAGGCCTGGCAGTGGCCTTGGCATAGCCCTGGGCAAATATGACTGGGGGAAGGTTTGCTGGAGCCTTTTAGAGGAACAGACTCCTGCCAGCCGAACAGGACATTCCCCCCACCACAAGGACCAAATCAGGGCCAGAATCCCCCCACCCCATCAGATACCCCCACGTGCCCAGAGCCACCAGCTGCCATCCAGCAGGGTGCAAGGGAGCCCAGGCTGATGGGAAACAAGCTATTAGCAATAGCAGTAGCAGTTAGACTTATATACCGCTTCCTAGGGCTTTCAGCCCTCTCTAAGCAGTTTACAGAGTCAGCATATTTCCCCCAACAACAATCCGGGTCCTCATTTCACCCACCTCGGAAGGATGGAAGGCTTGAGTCAACCCTGAGCCGGTGAGATTTGAACAGCCGAACTGCAGAACTGCAGTCAGCTGAAGTCGCCTGCATGCTGCATTTAACCACTGTGCCACCTAGGCTCTTCAACTGTGATGGACAGTTCCATGAGGGTCACACATCAAGGACTGCCAGGGGGCCTTCTTCAGCTTTGCAAATGCATGCGATCAATCAGAGTGGAGCTGGAAGGGGCCTTCGAGGTCTTCTATTCTCACCTCCTGCTCAAGCAGGAGAACCCTGAACCCTTTCAGACAATTGACTGTCCAGTCCCTTCTGAAAACCTCCAGTGATGGAGCATTCATGACTTTTGGTGGCAACTTCTGTTCCACTGGTTAATTGTCCTCACTGTTGGGAAATTCCTCCTTAGTTCTAGTTGCTTCTCTCCTTGATTAGTTTCCATCCATTGTTTCTTGTCCTGCCTTCTGGTGCTTTGGAGAATAACTTGACGCCCCTCCTCTTCTTTAGGGCAGCCCCTCAAATACTGGAAGGCTGCTATTCATGTCTCCCCTGGTCCTTCTTTTCTCTAGATTAGCATACCTAATTCCTGCAGCCGTTCTTCCTATGTTTTAGCCTCCAGGCCTTTGATCCTCTTAGTTGCTCTTCTCTAAACTTTATCCAAAGTCTCGACATCTTTTTTTATAATGTGGTGACCAAAACTGGATGCCGTATTCTAGATGTGGTCTTATTAAGGCCGTCAGCATTCCAAATAGCATGCAGAATTAAATCAGAGTCGAAGGCAAAACTATGCTTAAAAGTTCCAATTTAATAAGACAGGCATGTTGGCATCGTACTGTGGGATTCCAACTCTGGAAGTTGCGTCAGAATCCCACCCAGTTAAAAGTTCACGATCTTGTCCCCACACCCACAAATCCATCACATGGTCCAATTTTCTTCTCCCACGCTGGCGTCTCCACCCAGCTGCTTCCGGTCAGGTGTGAAAGTGCGGAGACAAAGGATGACCTTGGCTTCTAGTAAAGAATGAAAACAATACATTCCACAATCCTACCCCTTCTATTGCCCCCTCCCCTTCGACTATACTTAAAGAAACAGCATAATGAAATAAGAGAAAGTGTGGCAGGCCAAAATTCTAAAAGGAATATAAATGCAGGCCTGACAAAGGATTTATAAAGTGCCATCAATACTTCACTATCAACTTACCTTGCACATAAAAAAATTGAGTTTGCACTAACACAGTGGTTCCCAAACTTGGCAACTTAAGACTTGTGGACTGTCAAACTCCCAGAATTCTCCAGCCAGCAAGAGCTGGCTGGAGAATTCTGGGAGTTGAAGTCCACAAGTCTTAAAGTTGCCAAGTTTGGGAACCACTGCACTAACATATGATAGGAGAAGAGGTGGAGAAACCTAGGGCTGAAGTTAAAAGAGGAATCAGCTTAGAATCCCTACATAGCCACAAGCGAATTAAGTCCAATGTCCCTCTGTGGTCTTGCCGCTGATCTAACTCCTAGCAGGCGCTGGCCATTAGTTGAGAAGATTCCTGTGCAGGGGCTTTTAGCAATCAACAGATTTAATTGGACTGTGAACCTGCCCTTTTGCATCTGACAAGATGGGAAGGAAGGGCGGAAGGAAGAAAGAAGAGGGAGGGGAGGCAGGAAAGGAAGGAAGGGAGCGAGGGAGGGAGGAAAGAAGGAAGGAGAGAAGGGGAGGGGGGAGGGAGAAAGAAAGAAAGAAAGAGAAAGAAAGAAAGAAAGAAAGAAAGAAAGAAAGAAGAGGGAGGCAGGGAGGCAGGGAAAGAAGGGAGGGAAAGAGAAGGAAGGAAGGATTAGGGTTAGGGTTAAGGTCCTTGTCTCACAGGTTGAGAATCTCTCCCCTGAACAGCTGTAAGATCTGAAAAGACTAGCAAAAGACATTCAGGGGTCTCTAAACTTGGCAACTTTAAGACTGGTGGACTTCAACTCCCAGAATTCCCCAGCTAGCCATGAAAGACCTCTCCCCCCCCCCCTCATGGAGCTGTAGGTGCCCCATGACTGGAGGTTTTCAAGAAGAGGTTGGTCAACCATCAGCCTGGGGTAAGAGTCCTGCCTTGAGCAAGGGGTTGGACTACAAGACCTCCAAGGTCCCTTCAGCCTTAGGAAAACTGTGCCACCTTCTTGTTCCAACTTCGGCAGGTTCTGGGGTCCCCCCAGTCTTAAAGTTACCAAGTTTGGAGACCCCTGATGTGATCCCACCTCTGGAGACCTCCTCAATCGGTGAGACAATGACTCTCCTTCATCCTCAGCTAACAGCCCCCCCCTCCAATTTGACCATATCATTCCTTCCCAAGCGAGCCATTGGATGCTTCCATGGTCTTCCTCCTTCCCCTGGCATCTCCCTGGCATTGCCAGCCTTCATGAATGACAGCTGTATTGCCACTTTCCAGCTCCTCCAAGGAGGACATTTCCACCCTTTGGGCAGGAAGGGGCCACGGCTGCATTTCTGTTTCCTCCAGCGGGCCTCCTGGCTGCTTGGCGGGACCCCGGAATGACCCCAAAGGAGTTCTTGAGCAGCTGAACCCCTCCCTGGTGGGGCAAGGGTGGGGGAGAGGCTGCCTCTGCCAGGGGTTATTCTGCCCACAGGTCCTGGCTGAATAGGGAAGAGGGAAGAGGGGGGGTAGGGAAACAGACCTCCATGGGGCCCCCTTTTCTCCCCACCCCCAAGTTCACGGGGACTGGAGGGTGGGCCAAGCCCTGGGGGCTTCCCGTGCTTGAGAAGGAAGAAAAGCAGGGAAGGAGAAAGAAAAGGGGAGAGAAGAATGACGATTTGCAGCCCCAAATGAAAAGCACTATAAAGAACTTGGGAGGGGGGGGAAGATGGCACACGAGGGGAGAACATGGAGGGCCCTTTGTCCGGCCAGCATTCAGCTCGGATCGCCTTTGCCAGGCTGCCACAGTCAAGGCAAGCCTCTTGCCCATCACCCCTGGAAGCAGGAGGCCCCACCACTCTCCTTCCAAGGCTTCCCTGGCCTCCGCTCAGGTGTCCTCGGATCTCCAGGGCCTTCCTGGGGGGCTCCTGGGGGAGAGGCAGAAGCTCGTCCACTGCCAGGGGCTGAAGTCGGGGGGCAGCTCCTGCGTAGGATTCCTGCCTCCCCTTCTGGCTGGCCACTCTCTCTGGAAGGTTAGAATCGGTTCCTCCCCATCACGTGGACGGTTGGCTTGGCTAGCTGGGGATGGAGGAGGAGTCCTTCTCCCAGCGGTGGACAAGGTCTATCCGCCACAGCTGTAAGATCTGAGAAGACCAGCTGAGGCCATCAGCCAGAATAGAGCTGGAAGGGACCTTGGAGATCTCCTAGTCCAGCCAGCAGGGCGGGGGCTCTAGACCAGTGTTTCCCAACCTTGGCAACTTGAAGATGTCCGGACTTCAACTCCCAGAATTCCCAGCCAGCGAATGCTGGCTGGGGAATTCTGGGAGTTGAAGTCCGGACATCTTCAAGTTGCCAAGGTTGAGAAACACTGTCCTAGACACTGAATTGTTTATACGCGAATGCTGGCTGGGGAATTTCTGGGAGTTGAAGTCCGGACATCTTCAAGTTTCCAAGGTTGGGAAACACTGCGTCTAGACCATCCCAGATAAATGGGTGTCCAGTCTCTTCTTAAAAAACCTCCAGTGATGGAGGAGCGTCTTGTGGCGAGCCGTTCCATTGGTGAATCGTCCTCATTGTTAAGAAGTTTCTCCTTAATTCCAGGTTGCTTCTCTCCTTGATGGGTTTCCATTCATGGCTTCGTGTCTGGCCTTCTTTGGTGCTTTGGGGAATAATTTGACCCCCTCCTTTGTGGCAGCCCCTCAAATATTGGAATAGGAACAGCAGCTAGACTTATATAGCGCTTCCTAGGGCTTTCAGCCCTCTCTAAGCGGTTTACAGAGTCAGCATATCGCCCTAACAACAATCCGGGTCCTCATTTTACCCACCTCGGAAGGATGGAAGGCTGAGTCAACCTCAAGCCGGTGAGATTTGAACTGCCGAACTGCAGATAGCAGTCAGCTGAAGTGGCCTGCAGTGCTGCACCCTAACCACTGCGCCACCTCGTCTCTTTCTTTCTTTCTTTCTTTCTTTCTTTCTTTCTTTCTTTTCTTTCTTTCTTTCTTTCCTTCCTTCCTTCCTTCCTTCTTTCTTTCTTTCCTTCTTTCCTTCTTTCTTTCCTTCTTTCTTTCTTTCTTTCTTTCTTTCTTTCTTTCTTTCTTTCTTTCTTTCTTTCTTTCTTTCTTTCTTTCTTTCTTTCTTTAGCAATAGCAATAGCAATAGCAGTTAGACTTATATACCGCTTCACAGGGCTTTCAGCCCTCTCTAAGCGGTTTACAGAGTGAGCATTATTGCCCCCAACAACAATCCGGGTCCTCATTTCACCCACCTCGGAAGGATGGAAGGCTGAGTCAACCTTGAGCCGGTGAGATTTGAACCGCTGAACTGCAGAACTACAATCAGCTGAAGTAGCCTGCAGTGCTGCATTAAACCACTGCGCCACCTCGGCTCTTTAAGGACTGGCGTCCTTCCTCAACCTTCCCTTCCCAACCTCATGGTTAGTTAGAAAGCAAGCTGTTGACCCACCCAATTGTCCATGACCTGTTTGTCTTTCCGCATCTCCTGGCAGGAGGAAGAGGAGAAGGAGGAGGACTGTGAGGTCCTTGATGCTCTCTGAGCTTGGTGGCTTTCTTCCAGACGTTTCATGACCCAACTAGGGAACATCATCCGTAGACATTTTTGAGAGAAATGAAGGAAGAAGAGTAACTTAACAGTTGATGTCAGCTTTGTAAATTAAAAACAACTCCAAAGCTATGCCAATATTATTCTTCAATTATTGTTTCCCTTTCTGTCTGTCTGTCTGTTTTCTTTCTTTTTCTCGCTCTCTTTCTTCTTTCTTTTCTCTTTCTCTTTCTTTTTCTTTCTTTCTTTCTTTCTCTTTCTTTATCTCTTTTCTTTCCCTCTCTTCCTTTCCTTTCTTTTTTCTCTTCCTTTCTTTTTCTCTTTTCTTTCTCTCTTTCTTTCTTTCTCTTTCTTTTTCTTTCTTTCTTTCTCTTCTTTCTTTTCTCTTTCTTTTTCTTTCTTTTTCTTTCTTTCTTTCTTTCTTTCTCTTTCTTTCTTTATCTCTTTCTTTTCTTTCTCTCTCTACCTTTTCTTTCTCTCTCTACCTTTTCTTTCTTTTTTCTCTTCCATTCTTTTTCTCTTTTTTTCTCTTTCTTTCTCTTTCTTTCTTTCTTTCTTTCTTTCTCTCTTTCTTTCTTTCTCTTTCTTTCTTTATCTTTCTTTTCTTTCTCTCTCTTTTCTTTCTCTTCCTTCCTTCCTTCCTTTGTTTGGAAGAAGTTATTTTCTGGCAAGCACTTCATAAGCCGTGAACCATTTTCCGTGTGTTTCATGAATCCTTCCCCGGTTCTAAAACTCTTTCTCCTCTTGCAAAAAGCCTCTCCCTTCCGAAAGACTCCGGACGAAAGAGACCCTGCCCAGCCCACCTTCTCCTCCGGGCTGACTCCCCACCCCACCCCCGCCACAGGGGAAGGGAGAGCCCGGCTGATCCTTTGGCAGCTGAATCGCCACTTTCCCTGGCTTTTCATTTTCCAGATGTTTTAATCTGAATTTGATGAATGAGATTTGCGTGGAAGCCTCCCCTGAGCTGCATTTTGATTCTCAGTTGCCCAGGTGAACCTTTGACTGTTTCAAGGCAACACAGACCCCCCCTTGAGGCACTTCCAGAAGTGGGGAAGCCAAGAGGTTTAGAAACAGGTAAGCCCTAAATAATGGTGGGTCCTTCCTTCCACTTTTCTTTCCTTCCTCCCTCCTATCCTTGCTCCCTTCTTCTCTTCCTTTTTTGACTTTTCTCCCTTCCTTTTTCCTTTTCCTTTATTTTTTCTTTTCATTCCTTCTTTCTTTCTTTCATTCGTTCTTCCTTTTCTTCCTTCCTTATTCCCTCCCTCCTTTTTTCTTTTTCTCTCTCTACTCCTTGGTACTTTTTCTACTTTCTCAATTTTTTTTTATCTTTCTTTCTTTCTCTTTCTTACTTTTTCTCTCTCTTCCTTCCCTCCTTCCTTCCCCATCTCTCTCTTTCAGGCTGGTAGTTTGAAAGGAAACTCATTTGTCAGAACGGAGCTGGAAGGGACCTTGGAGGTCTTCTAGTCAGGTACCAGGTACCATCTATACTGTACTGTATACTGTACCTGTGCATTTCATTTTTCTTGCCTAAATGTAGAACCTGACTCTTTTCACCATTGAATTCCATTTTATTAGTGACCAATGTTCAAGTTTGTCAAGATCCTTCTGTATCTTAAGCCTTAAGTCTTCTGGAGTGTTGGCTATTCCTGCCAGCTTGGTGTCATCTGCAAATTTGATGAGTTCCCCAATTATTCCCTCATCCAAATCATCGATGAAGATGTTGAAGAGTCCTGGGCCCAAAACAGAGCCTTGGGGTCCCCCACTGCATAACTCCCTCCATGAAGATGCAGTTCCATTGAGGACGACACGTTGAGTGCGGTTGGTCAGCCAGTTACGAATCCATCTGGTGGTGATCCTATCCAACCCACATTCTTCTACGTTATCTAGTAGTAGGTTACGGTCTACCTCTTCAAATGCCTTACTGAAGTCCAAGTAAACTATATTGATGGAATTCCTCTGGTCCACTAATTTTGTCACTTTGCCAAAGAATGCAATAAGATTAGTCTGGCAGGATCTGTTTTTGACAATCCCATGTTGGCTTTTGGCTATTACTTTGTTTACTTCTAGGTGTTCGCTAATTCGTTGCTTGATTATCTTTTCCAGAATCTTTCCTGGTATTGAGGTCAGGCTGATAGGTCTGTAGTTTCCTGGATCTATTTTTTCCCCTTTCTTGAAGATGGGAACCACATCAGCTCTTTTCCAGTCCTCTGGTAGTTCCCCGGTGCTCCAGGATCTCTGAAAGATAAAGTTCAGTGGTTCTGAGATCTCGTCTGCCAGTTCCTTCAGAACCCTGGGGTGTAATCCATCCGGTCCTGGTGATTTGAACTCGTCTAGGGTAGACAGGTGCTCACTTACCATTTTCTTCCCTATTTCAAGTTGTGTTCCTAATCTGATTTTTGTGGTGCTGTTTTTGATAGGTTGGACTGTTTTATCCCTTTGTGTAAAGACAGATGGAGAAAAAATGAGTTAAATGGTTCTGCTTTCTCCCTGTTGCTTGTCACCTTCTTGCCACTTTCTCCCAGCAATGGACCAATTGTTTCCTTAACTTTTTTCTTGTTTTTAACATGTTGGAAGAAGCTTTTTTTTGTTATTTTTTTACTTTTGTGGCAAGCCTTTCTTCATTGTGAGCCTTAGCTTTCCTCACTTCATCTTTACAGGCTCGGGCTATTTGCTGATATTCTGCCTTAGTTATGTCCCCCACCCTTTCCACTTTTTATACTTATCTTTTTTGTCTTTCAATTTGTCAGAGAGTTCTTTATGCAGCCATGCTGGTTTCTTTTGGGAGCTGTTATTTTTTCTTCTTCATTGGTATTGTGCTCTACTGGGCTTTTGTAATCTCATTCTTCAAAATTTCCCAACCTTCTTTTTTTTTTCAGCAGTAAATTCTTTTTTATTATTATTATCAATTTCATATATACATTCACAATTATATGGTCTCATAACTATTATTAATAATATGTATTTATAACAATTTTTTCCCTACAGTTGACAATATACTTGAAGATTGCTTTCTTAACATCCCATAGATCCATCTTATCTTACAACGGTCCTACTTCTTCTTCCCTCCCTCCCTCCCTTTTTCCTTCCCTCGTTTCTTCTCTCCTACTCCCCTTCCTTCCCTCCCTCCTTCCCCTTCCCTCCTTCTCTCCTTCCCTCCTTCCTTCACTCCTTTCTTTCCTCCTTCTCTCCTTCCTTTCCCCCTTCCTTTCCTCCTTCCTTCCCCCTTCCTTCTCTCCTACATTCCCTCCTTCCTTCCCTCCTTTCTTCTCTCCTTCCCTCCTTCCTTCCCTCCTTTCTTCTTCTCTCCTTCCTTCCCTCCTTGCTTCCCTCCCTCCTTCCCTCCCTTCTTCCTACCCCCCTTTCTTCTCTTTCTTCTCTCCTTCCTTCCTTCCTCCTCTCCTTTCCCTTCTCTCCTTCCCCTTCCTCCCCTTTACCCTTCCCCTCTTCTTCCCATTCCTCCCCTCTTTCCTACTCTTACATTCCCTCCCATTCTTCCTCTGCCTTTCCCTTTCTCCTATTCCTCTCCTTTCTCCTCTAGATTTCCCAAGCTTCTTGAGTTGTTTTCCCCTTGAGGATTCTCATCCATGGAATTCTTCCCAAGTTCCCCTTCTGCTCCCTCATCTAAATGATTTATGAAGATATTGAAGAGTCCTGGGCATAAGACATAACCTTGTATTACCCCACTGCTTTCTTCCTTCCCTGTAGGCATAGACCCATTAAGGACGACCCATTGAGTATGGTTTGTCATGAATCCCATTGGTTATGAATCCCATTGGTGGTGATGCTGTCACAAATGCAATGATTCAGTTAAGAACGGTGGCAAGAAAAGTCGTAACATGGGGTAAAACTCAACCATTTTTTTCACTTAGCAACATAAATCTTGGGCTCAATCGTGGTCCGTAACTCAAGGACCTCCTGTACATGCTCATGGTTGCAGCTTCTTCGATTTGCAGCTAAGATTCACTCCCTATGGAGAAGAAAAAGGCTGATTAGCAGAGAAATAAAATCCGCTCAGGGAGGGTATAATTTAGCTAGAACAATCCCCAGCCGTCGCGCCCGCCTGTCCGAGCAGCAAGGATTACCCAGCCAGCCTCCTATTATGCTCCAGACATCTCCTCCTCCTCCTCCTCTGCAGCCATAATTCCTGGCCACCACATTCCTCCCTCCCCAGCGCCAGTTCGCTCTCCTTCCCTGCTGCTCCCAGCTCTGCCCCGGGTTACGAACAGCCCCGGCAGACGGTCAGTTCCTGCTCCTGCTGTGCCAATGCCCAATTTATCTCCCCTGGCCGGCCATCTGGGCTACCAGGCGGGCACACATTCCTGCCCCCTTCAGACGGAGGGGGAATTTTCTGGGTCAAAAGAAAAATGCTCCAGACGTGTACCAGTGGCCAGCTTGGGCCATAATCCCCTGCTTAGATGTAATCCATCTGCCTTGGATGCAGGGCTTACCTGGAGAAATCTCTCCCCCAACTTTGGTGGGTCTTGTTTTCTTCACCACACTATATTTAAAAAAAAGATGTGGGGACTCTGGAAAGAGGGCAGAGAAGAGCAACCAGGATGATGAGGGGCCTGGAGGCTCAGACATACAATGGACAGTTGCAGGAACTGGGCCTGGCTGGTCTAGGGAAGAGAAGGACCAGGGGAGACAGGAGAACATCTCCCAATATTTGAGGGGCTGCCCCAGAGAGGAGGAAGGGGGTCAGGCTATTCTCCAATGCACAAGAGAGAGAGAGAGAGGGAGGGAGGGAGGGAGGGAGGGAGGGAAGGAAGGAAGGAAGGAAGGAAGGAAGGAAGGAAGGAAAAATAATGAAAAAAAGAGAGAGACATGGCCAGTCTAGTGAAGAGAAGGTCCAGGGGAGACAGGAGAGCATCTCCCAATATTTGAGGGGCTTCCACAGAGAGGAGGAAGGGGGTCAGGCTATTCTCCAAAGCCCCTGAAGGCCAGAGAAGGAAGAATGGATGGAAACTGAACAAGGAGAGATTCAACCTAGAAATAAGGAGGAATTTTCTGACAGTGAGAACCATCAACCTGTGGAACAGAAGTTGTGGGAGCTTCATCACTGGAGGCTTTCAAGAAGAGACTGGACTGCCATCTGCCAGAAATGGTATTTAGGGTCTCCTGCTTGGGTGGGTGGGGGGGTTGGATTAGATGACCTACAAGGTCCCTTCCAACTCTGTTAATCTCTATCAGTTGTTTCTGAGGATGGTGATGTCTTGGCAAAGGAAGAACGGTCAGCATCAACAAAGGCCAGGGTTTCTAACCTTAACAAGAGCTTTGGCTCCCTTGTGGTAACTGGGAGGGGGATCTTGGAGTCCCAGTGGACAACCATTTAAATAGGAGCCAGCTGTGGGCAGCAGCTGCCAAAAGAAGACTCCTGCATTGAGTCCCTTGGACTGCAAGGCCATCCAGCCAGTCAGTCCTGGAGGAGATCAACCCTGACTGCTCTTTTGAAGGCCGGATCCTGAAGAGGAAACTCAAAGACTTTGGCTACCTAATGAGAAGGAAGGACTCCCTGGAGAAGAGCCTCATGCTGGGAACGATGGAGGGCAAAAGAAGAAGAAGGGGACGGCAGAGAAGGAGGTGGCTGGATGGAGTCACCGAAGCAGTCGGCGTGAGCTTCAATGGACTCCAGAGGATGGGAGAGGACAGGAAGGCCTGGAGGAACGTTGTCCATGGGGTCGCGATGGATTGGACATGTCTTTGCAACTCACAACATCTATCTATCTATCTATCTATCTATCTATCTATCTATCTATCTATCTATCTATCTATCTATCTATCTATCTATCTATCTATCTATCTATCTATCTATCTATCTACCTACCTACCTACCTACCTACCTACCTACCTACCTACCTACCTACCTACCTACCTACCTATCTATCTATCTATCTATCTATCTATCTATCTATCTATCTCAAGTACTTTGGCCACCTAATAAGAAGGAAGAAGGACTCCCTGGAGAAGAGCCTCATGCTGGGAACGATGGAGGGCAAAAAAATAAGAAGGAGAGGGCAGAGAAGGAGGAGGCTGGATGGAGTCACCGAAGCAGCTGGCGTGAGCTTCAAGGGACTCCTTGTAGAGGACAGGAAGGCCTGGAAGGATGCTATCCATGGGATCGCGATGGGTCGGACATGACTTTGCAACTAACAACAACACAGAGAAGAGTGGCTCAACTTATATACTAAAGCATCTGAAGGCAGGACAAGAAGCAATGAGTGGAAACTAATCAAGGAGAGAAGCAATTTAGAACTGAGGAGGAATTTCCTGACAGTGAGAACAATTAGCCAGTGGAACAGCTTGCCACCAGAAGTCATGGTGCTCCATCACTGGAGGCTTTTAAGAAGACATTGAATAGCCATTTCTCTTGAATGGCACATAGGGTCTCCTGCTTGAGCAGGGGGCTGGACTAGAGGACCTTCCACGTCCCTTCCAACTCTGCTATTCTGTTTTATCTTCTGGACAAGACGTAACGGATGGAAGATCATTAGAAACCCATCCGAGAACTCGGGAGAAACTTCCTAACAGTGAGGACAATCAACCTTGCCCTCAGAAATTGCCGGTGCAGGAAGGAAGGAAGGAGAGAAGAAAGAGAAGAAAGGGGGGTAGGAAGGAGGGAAGGAGGGAGGGAAGCAAGGAGGGAAGGAAGGAGAGAAGAAGAGAAGAAAGGAGGGAAGGAAGGAGAGAAGAAAGGAGGAAGGAAGGAGGGAAGGAAGGAGGGAATGTAGGAGAGAAGGAAGGGGGGAAGGAAGGAGGAAAGGAAGGGGGAAAGGAAGGAGAGAAGGAGAAAAGAAAGGGAAGGAAGGAAGGAGGGAAGGAAGGAGGGAAGGAGAGAAGGAGGGAAGGGGAAGGAGGGAGGGAAGGAAGGGGAGTAGGAGAGAAGAAACGAGGGAAGGAAAGAGGGAGGGAGGGAAGAAGAAGTAGGACCGTTGTAAGATAAGATGGATCTATGGGATGATAAAAAAGCAATCTTCAACTATATTGTTAACAGTAGGGAAAAATTGTTATAAATACATATTATTAATAACAGTTATGAGATCATATAATTGTGAATGTATATATGAAATTGATAAAATAAAATAAATTTATTAAAAAAAAAGAAAAAGAAATTGCCGGTGCTCCATCACTGGAGGCTTTTAAGAAGAGTTTGGACAACCATTTGCCTGAAAGGGTCTCCTGCTTGAAATTGGACTAGAAGACCTCCAAAGTCCCTTCCAATTTCGTTATTCTGTTCTGTTTGTTCTGCTTTGCTTGGCCACAGCAATTCTGGGCCCCCGTGGTGGTCATACATTGAGGACTAGTGGTATATTACCAGAGCCCGGGATTTGCCAGGAATTCCAAGGCATTGCAAAGAGCCGAGCCTTCCGCCAGACATCCGTGTATCCACCCAGCAGGTCAGTTCCCGTCTGCAGGCAATATACGAAGGTTCAGCTCCAACCGTCTCCCCGTCTGGCTAATCCCGCTTCAGCCCGGCCTCGTCTGCCCGCCAAGCAAATATAATGAACTTTTCCCAGCAGGCTGGTGGCCTCGGATGGAGAAGTCCAGCCTCAGCAAATACCTTGTCACCGACGGAGAGACGGAGGAATTGCAGCCACGGATGGAGACGGAGGAGCTGGCTGTTAATGAAAACGCCTGGCGGATTCAGCTCAGTCCTCGGGCTGACCTACAGCGAAGGCCCTGCTGGTCTAATCCTCTTAGGAAGGGGCTTGGAGAAACGTTTCGGTGACCCTCGGCCCCGTCCTGGAGTACTTTTTCCATCCATGCTGACTCTGGGCTTCCCTTGTTCTGAGCCCACGGTTTCCAGAGGGGGTGGAGGAAGGGGAGCCCGATGGCCAGGGGCCTCTCCTCCAGGACGGTGGCCATGATGAATGGAGAGACCAGGCCAGGAGGGGAACTGATGGACTCCCTGAGTGGACAATGGCAATGCTAGTGGAGCACAACTGCTTCATTCGACCGACAGGCCGTTTCTTGACCGGAACGAGGGAGCCGGACCAGGAAATCCATTCCACAGAAGGATAAGAACTCTTTCATTGCAAGATTTCCCAACCTGAGCCCAGTTTAAGATGCCTGGACTTCAACTCCCAGAACTGCCCAGCCAGGATTCCCCAGTAGAAGTCCATGCGTCTTAACATGCCAAGGTGGGAAATCCTGTTTGATTGAGATGGGCTGCAAGACCACCATCTTACCAGTTCAAATTGTTCTATCCCCTCCTTCTCTCCCCTCCCCGTCTCCTCCTCCTCCTCTCTGCAAACCCCCTTCCCTTCTTGTACTGATGGTATTACCTAGTTGGGTCATGAAATGCAAAAAAACCACCAAGCTCAGAGAGCATCAAGGACCCCACAGTCCTTTCCTCCTCCTCCTCCTCCTTCTCCTCCTCCTCCTCCTCCTCTTCTTCTTCTCCTCCTCCTCCTCCTATTCTCCTCCTCCTCCTCCTCCTCCTCTTCCTTCATGGGTTGGGTTGGTCACATGACTGGCCCAATCTTATGACCTTTTTTGCAGCTTTTGTTAAGCAAATCTTTGTTGTTGTCAAATAAACATCCCAGTTATTAAGCAAACCCGTCTTCGCTGTGGGTATGGTTTTGCTGAAAACGGGAAGTTAATGCTGGTTTTCAGCAAAACCGACCTAAATTGTGGCTATGTGACCACGAGATGCTACAAACAGACAAGAATCTGGCCCAGCACCACGTACTCCAAGCACCATCCCATGACTGTAGGATGAGTGTTCTGCTGGTCCTGGTTTACATCAGTTGAGGAGAGTTTATAACCATGATTCCCGGCTTTCCCTTCAGACAGCCATCCCTGTTCATTGGAGGAGGTGGGAGAGGGGGGACAGACTCATCTGTTCAGGCAGGAGAACCTGGTTTTTTTCGGTCAACTATATTTGGAAGCCATTAAGTGGTTGACGGCTCTGCCTACTTGATATCTGTGCTTGCATCATTCCAAAACCCTCCCCTTCACGAGACCCTTCCCCACCTGCAAAGTTTCCATGGATGTACCCACACCAGTTCTTACTAATCCTGACAATCATGGAATCATAGAATCGGCCATAGAATCATACAATAATCGTAAAATCATGGAAGTCATGAAATCACAGAATCAATAGAATGAATCATAAAATCATACAACCAATCATAAAATTGTAGAATCAGAGAATCATTGAATCAGTCATAAAATCATAGAACCAATCACAGAAGAATGATTCAATCATAGAATCATAGAATCAATAGAAAGTCATAAAATTATAGAAACAATCAATAAAATCATAGAATCAATCATACAATAATAAAACATTATAAAATCATATTCATAGAACCAATCCTAGAATGATAGATTCAGTCATAGAATCATAATCTCCTAGGATCATAGAATCCCTAAGGCTGGGAGGGATCCTGAAGGTCTTCTAGTCCACCCCCTGCTAAGGCAGGAGACTGCATCCACCCAGGGCTCCAGTGGGCAGGCCAGGCAGTGGGGGCCTCTTCCAATGCCTGTCAACCTGTCAGGAAACAGCCACTCCCCCCCTCCTCTTCTTCTTCTCTTTCTCCTCCTCCTCTTCTCCTCCTCCTCCTCCTCTTCTTCTCCTCCACCTCCTCCTCCTCTTCTCCTCCTCTTCTCCTCCTCCTCTTCTTCTCCTCCTCCTCTTCTCCTTCTCCTCCTCCTCCTCCTCCTCCTTCTCCTCCTCTTCTCCTTCTTCTCCTCCTCCTCCTTCTCCTCCTCCTCCACCTCTTCTTCTTCTCCCTCCTCCTCCTCTTCTCCTCCTTCTCCTCCTTCTCCTCTTCTTCTCCTCCTTCTCCTCCTCCTCTTCTCCTTCTCCTCCTCCTCCTCTTCTCCTTCTTCTCCTCCTCCTCCTTCTCCTCCTCTTCTCCTTCTCCTTCTCCTCTCCTCCTCCTCCTCTCCTCCTCCTCCTCCTCCTCCTCTGCTCCTTCTCCTCCTCTTCTCCTCCTCCTTCTCCTCCTCCTCCTCCTCTTCTCCTCCTTCTCCTCCTCCTTCTCCTCTCCTCCTTCTCCTTCTCTTCTCCTTCCCCTTCTCCTCCTCCTCCTCCTCCTCCTCCCCCAGGGGACTCATTGGGTCAGGCTCTCGGTGGGGAGCTGACATTCAATTAATTGGCTGACTTCTGCTCGTGACCCCCTGCAAGCCGAGCCGGGTTCTGTTTACAAACACAGCCTGCCAGCCCATACGAAGGGCCGGGGGAGGCCAGGCCCCCGCTGGGTCAGTTTGTTCAAACCTAAACAGAGCTTTGTCAAGGGAAGACCAACATATTGCTTCCGGAGGGAGTGGGGGGGGGAGGCAGCGGCTTTAATGAGGGGCTTCCAATTGGGGGAAAGGGGGGGGGAACAGACCCCTCTGCACATGCAGGCTGAACAAAACCAGGAGGGCAGCCCCAGCTCTCCTCCCCTTTGCTGTCTCTAGGCGAGAGGTTTGCCAGGGCAGCCAAGAAGGGAAACCTCTCCATTTGCAAAGTATTTCTTTGACAAGATGAAGGGGAAACAATTCTCCTTCCTTCCTGCCTTCCTTTTCCTTCCTTCCTTCCTTCCTTCCTTCCTGCCTGCCTGCCTGCCTGCCTTTTCCTTCCTTCCTTCCTTCCTTTTCCTTCCTTCCTTCCTTCCTTCCTTCCTTCCTTCCTTCCTTCCTTCCTTCCTTCCTTCCCCAACCCCCATTTTTTAATTGATGCATTCATATCCCGCCTTTATTATTTTTATAAATCACTCAAGGCAGCAAACATCCCTAGTATGGCTTCCTCTGCCTGTTTTCCACAGCACAACAATCCTGTGAGGTGGGCTGGGCTAAAAAAGGACTGGCTGAAACTCACCCAGCCAAGCTTTCATGCCTAAAGTCTGAATGGTCCTTGCGATATGCTGATATTTTAGCCATCTCTGCTAAGTTTGCTTACTTTTAACGTCCATTTTTGAATAGTAGGCAAATCTTCCTTCTTCCAGTATTGCGACACCAACAGTCTTGCTGCCGTTGTCAAGTTCAGAATCAAATTAGTCTCTATAACTGTACAGTCTGTAATTATACCTAACAAGAATAACTGGGGAGTGAACTTTATCCTCTTTTTAAGATATTTTGCATAACCCACCATATTTCTATCCAAAATGCTTTGACCTTTTTACAAGTCCACCATATATGATAATACGTAGCATCAGCACATTCACATATCCAGCATTTAGGTTGTAAATTTGGATACATGCAAGCCAATTTTTTAGGATCTAAATGCCACCTATAAAACATCTTGTAGAAATTTTCTCTCAGGTTTTGGGCTTGCGTGAATTTTACGTTTCTTACCCATATTTTTTCCCATGTTTCCATCATTATTGGTTCTTCAAAATTTTGTGCCCACTTTATCATACAGTCTTTAACTAATTCTGTTTCAGAATCCATTTCTATCAATATATTATATAATCTTTTTATATGCATTTGACTCTGGTCCTAATTAGAGCCGAGGTGGCGCAGTGGTTAAACGCAACACTGCAGGCTACTTCAGCTGACTGCAGTTTTGCAGTTCGGCGGTTCAAATCTCACCGGCTCAGAGTTGACTCAGCCTTCCATCCTTCCGAGGTGGGTGAAATGAGGACCCAGATTGTTGTTGGGGGCAATATGCTGACTCTGTAAACCGCTTCGAGAGGGCTGAAACCCCTATGAAGCGGTATATAAGTCTAACTGCTATTGCTATTGCTACTAGATTGTGCTCATTTTGCATAATACCAATTTTCTGGTCTTTTTTCCATCTGGCCTGTAACTGTCCATATTGAAACCATGTTTGGATTACTCTTTCCTCTTTTAATACATTCAGTGCCATTGTACCTTTGAATGGTCACTAAATGAACTGGTTGTAAGTCAAGGATTACCTGCAAGGGATCCTTTAGCAGAAGCGTATTTTGCAAAACAGGACGGGGGAAAGTTGGTAGGAAGATTGTCCCTGCAAAATCAGCGTGGGAGGTTCAGAATCAAACTTGTGGTCAAACTGAATGGACACCAAACTGAATGGGCTACCGAAACCTGGCTATTCCGGCAGGCCTGGGGCTGTTGACCTCATGAATGAGGTCCAGCCCCACCTAGATTGAGTGCATGAAGTGATCTTTTAATCTGTTTGTTTTCTTTATTTTTAAATTTATTATGCTTTTAGAGATGTATTTCTGTAAGCCGCCCGAAGTCCTTTGGGATTGGGCAGCCTATAAATTTATTAAATACTTAAATACACCAAAATAAGCAAGACACCTGTCCTTTGGGGGTGAGAGAGGGCAGAGTTTGCAGGAAAAGGTGGCAGGTCAGGACCAAGGACAGATCCCGAAGACCCTTGAAGTGGTTGAACCAGGCCTGGATGGAGACTGAGGTTGTGTTGCAGGAAGGACAATCAATCGATTTCTTTTTCTTTCTTTCCTTCCTTCCTTCCTCTCTCTCCCTCTCACCCTCCCTTCCCTCCTTCCTCTCCCTCCCTTCCCTTCCTTTTCTCTCTCTCTCTTTTCTGTCTCTCTCTTTCTCTTTCTTTCTCTTTCTTTCTTTCTCGTTCCTTCTCTTCCTTTCCTCTTTTTTCTCTTCTTTTCTTTATTTTTCTTTTCCTCCTCTTCCTTTTTCCTTTTCTTCCTTTCTCTTCTTCTCCTCTTCCTTCTCTTTTTCTTTTCCTCCCTTTCTTTTTCCTTTTCTTCCTTTCTCTTCTTCTCTTCCTTCTCTTTCTTTTCCCTTCCTTCCTTTCTCTTTCTTCCCTCTTTTTTATCTTCTCCTTTTTCTTTATTCTTCTTTTTGAGACAGCTGTTAAATGCGCTTTGCCCCACTTTGTAAGTTTCCTTGCTTGTCATGGTCGTTAAGTGAAACCAGCCACTGTTCAGCAGGTTTCAGGTAGCAATACAGTTGTTAAGCCAGTGTTTCTCAACCTTGGCAACTTGAAGATGTCCGGACTTCAACTCCCAGAATTCCCCAGCCAGCGAATGCTGGCTGGGGAATTCTGGGAGTTGAAGTCCGGACATCTTCAAGTTGCCAAGGTTGAGAAACACTGTGTTAAGCGAATCCCCACTGACTTTGCTTTTCAAGACGGTCACGAAAGGGGTCACATAACCCCCAGGATACAGCAACCGTTGTAAATATGAACCAGTTGCCAAGTGTCCGGATTTTGATCAAGGGACCTGGGGATGTTGCAACAGTCGCTAAATGTGAGAAACGTCCATAAGTTTGCTTTTTTATAACTTCGCACAGTCTCTAAATGCAGGGGTGCAATTTGAGAACAGCCTGTAAATAATTTCATTAGTGTAATGAAATAATTAGTGTAAATCAATGCGTAAATTAATTTTTCCATCTCTGTTTGGACCACCTTTCTCAAACCAGGAAAGGTGGGGGGGGGGGAACGCTGCTGGCGCGGTGCAAAGCCAGCCCCTTCCCATCATTCTAACCATGTAGCCCCTTCCCCTCCGAAGATCTCTCCTTTTCTCTCCTCCCCCCCCCAAACCCCTCTCCGTGGGCCTGTACAGACATCTGCGCTGCAGCTGGGGTGGAAGCCCAGGTGGGCCATGTGTTCCTCCCGGTGCCGCCCGCCCCCCCCTCTTCAATCCGGTGCCCACCGGGGCCAGGCCAATTAAAGGAGGGTCGCGTGCGAGGAAGCCACGCCGCGCGCCGCCCTTAACCACAAGGTCTTAACCGCCTCCGCTCTCTGTTATTACCAAGCTGTTCCTGCGCCGCAGCCCCAGACAAAAAGAATAGAGAAGGATCTAGCCAACAACCCCCCCTCCCAAAAAAAGGCTGCCCCCCCCTCCCGCCCCACCTCTCCGCCCCAAACTTTCCTCCCCAGCACTTCGCTGGCTGGCTGGCGGCTGCTGCAGCCCCGCCACCATATGCTCACAATTAAGTCCACCTTCTCACGCTGGCACCAGGGCACCGACGCCCCAGCACACCGGAGCAGCCCCAGCCCCCGAGGGGATTTGGGCAGGGGGTGGGCTGATCCAATTGACGCCACCAGCAGGCCCGGAGGGCGCCAGCCCCCCCCCCCCCAGCCCCGCCTCCCAGCCCCATCCGCTTCCACTCCAGCTGTGGCCCCGTCAGCCCAGCTCGCCCGAGCCTCCAATTTAAAAAGCCAGCGTGAAATCAGAAAAGGCCGAAGGGACGGGAGGAGGAGGAGGAGGAGGAGGAGGAGGAGGAGGAGGAGGAGGAGGAAAAAAACTATAGGGACGCTCTCTGAGCTTGGTGGTTTTCTTGAAGACATTTCATGACCCAAAGAGGGAACATCATCAGTGCCAGAAGGAAAGAGGAGGAGGAGGAGGAAGACTGTGGGATCCTTGGTGCTCTCTGAGCTTGGTTGTTTTCTTGCAGACGTTTCATGAACCAACTAGGGAACATCATCAGTGCTAGAAGGGAGGAGGAAGAGGAGGAAGAAGAAGAACAGGAAGAGGAGGAGGAGGACTGTGGGGTCCTGGGTGCTCTCTGAGCTTGGTGGCTTCCTTGCAGATGTTTCATGGCCCAACTAGGGAACATCATCAGTGCTAGAAGGGAGGGGAATGTACAAGGAGGAGGAGGAGGAGGAGGTGCTGGTGGAGGAGGAGCAGAATGGGAGGAGGAAGAGGAGAAGGAGGACTGTGGGATCCGTGATGCTCTCTGAGCTTGTTGGCTTCCTTGCAGACGTTTCATGACCCAACTAGAGAGCATCATCAGTGCTGGAAGGGGGGAAGAGGAGGAGGAGGAGGAGCTGGCTGCCAGAACGGAGCCTGGGGTGGGCAGCTTAGTGGGCTGAAGGCTGCCTTGCTGCTCCCCGCATCCCAGGGGCATCTTCTCAGCCCTTCATGAAGGATCAAGATGACTTCTTACCTGCCCAGGTGGGCACAAGAGGGATGCTCTGCAGCCTCTCAGGCAGGCATTCCGGGGAGCCTCTCAGCGTTGATATCCGTGCCCCGGGTAAGAAGGGCAAAGCGGCAGATCCCGCCCCCCATTTGTCCCCCTCTTAGGTGGCATCAGCAAGGAGTTTTTTTCTTTTTTTTCTTTTGTCTCTGGAACATTTGCACACGGTCCCAAAACTGAGTGACTGCAATACTGAGAGTCCCTGACTTGCGACCACAATCGAGCCCCAAATTTCCGTTGCTAAGTGAGACATTTGTTTAGGGAGTCCTGCTCCATTTTCCGACCTTTCTTGCCACAGTTGTTAAGCGAATCCCTGCAGCTGTTGAGTTAGTAACACAACTGTGAAGTGAATCTGGCTTCCCCATTGAATTCGCTTGTCCGAAGGTCGCCCCAGAGGATCCCGTGACCCCGGAACACGTGACCGCCGTAACTTTGAGTCAGTTGCCCAGCATCTGAAGTTTAATCCGAGGCCACGGGGGACGTTGCAATGGGTGGGTGAAAAACGGTCATAAGTCATTGTTTTTCAGTGCCGTTGTAGCTTTGAATGGTCACTAAATGAGGTGTTGTAACTCGAGGACTACCTGCATGTAACAGTTTTAAAAAATGATCTGTTGAAAAGAAATTACAGAATGACAAGAGTTGGAAAAGGGACTTTGGAGGTCTTCTAGTCCAACCCCCTGATCAGGCAGGAGACCCTATGCCATTTCAGACAAATCAAGATGGCTTATTTTTATACAATTTTATATATTTATATGGAAATAAATATGTCCATATTTACCGTATATCTAAAATATGGCTAATATTAATTCTACTGTCTGGAATATCAATGAGGGTGGTTGGTAAATGTATTTTCCTTCCTTTCCTTCTTTCTTCCTTTCATTCCCATCTTTCTCCCTCCCTCCATCTCCTTCCTTCCTTCCTATCTTCCAGCCAGCCAGCCATCCTTCCTTCCCTCCTTCCTTCTTCCTTTCATTCCCATCTTTCTCCCTCCCTCCATCTCCTTCCTTTCTTCCTTCCTTCCTATCTTCCAGCCAGCCAGCCAGTCATCCTTCCTTCCCTCCTTCCTTCTTCCTTTCATTCCCATCTTTCTCTCTCCCTCCATCTCCTTCCTTCCTTCCTTCCTTCCTTCCTTCCTTCCTTCCTTCCTTCCTTCCTATCTTCCAGCCAGCCAGCCAGCCATCCTTCCTTCCTTCCCTCCTTCCTTTCATTCCCATTTTCTCCCTCCCTCCATCTCCTTCCTTCCTTCCTATCTTCCAGCCAGCCAGCCATCCTTCCTTCCCTCCTTCCTTTCATTCCCATCTTCCTCCCTCCCTCCCATCTCCCTTCCTCCTCCCTTTTAAACTGTTAAATGATCTTCTCCAATTCTTCCTCTTCTATTCCGCCTGGTATAATCCAATTATCCACACTTTCTCCTTTTCAATCACAGTTAAATCTGCCGTGTGCAAAGAGTTTACCGACTTGTATGTAGAAATCCCACAACGTTTTCACCTGCTCAAATATTCACAAATCGACAATGGGATGCGGTGGTGAGACCCCTCCTGAAGAAACCATCTCTGGATCCAGCCATCTTGAGCAACTATCGTCCAGTCTCCAACCTCCCCTTTGTTGGGAAGGTTGTTGAGAAAGTGGTGGCCTTTCAACTCCGACGGTCCTTGGATGAAACCGATTATCTGGATCCCTTTCAGTCGGGTTTCAGGCCTGGCTACAGCACGGAAACTGCTTTGGTTGCGCTGATCGATGATCTCTGGCGAGCCAGGGATGGAGGTCATCCCTCCATCCTAGTGCTTCTTGACCTCTCAGCGGCCTTCGATACCATCGACCATGGTATCCTTCTGCGACGGTTGCGGGAGGTGGGAGCGGGAGGCACCGTTTTACGGTGGTTCTCCTCCTACCTCTCGGACAGGTCGCAGTCGGTGTTGGTCGGAGGACAGAGATCGACCCCAAGGCCCCTCAACTATGGGGTGCCACAGGGTTCGGTCCTATCCCCCCTCCTATTTAACATCTACATGAAGCCGTGGGTGAGATCATACGCCGGAACGGGATTAAATACCATCAATATGCGGACGATACTCAGCTGTATCTGTCCGCCCCGTGCCAACTCAGTGAAGCGGTAGAAGTGATGGGCTAGTGCTTGTTAAGTGATGGGGGGTATTGGGATAGCTAGCCCCTGATGGCTCTAGAGCAGTGGTTCCCAAACTTGGCAACTTTAAGACTTGTGGACTTCAACTCCCAGAATTCTCCAGCCAGCAGAGAATTCTGGGAGTTGAAGTCTACAAGTCTTAAAGTTGCCAAGTTTGGGAACCACTGCTCTAGAGTAAGGCTACATAAATGGTCCTTTCCTAAAATATGTCATTGATCTGTTCAGCATTTTATATACCCCCTTTAGACTCAAGGAAGTTTACAGCATGTCATTACAATGACACATGACATAATGTGAAAAAGCAAAAATGCACAGCCTGTAACTCCTTATGATCTTGGTTGTTGCCTTGCAGACGTTTCATGGCCCAACTAGGGAACATCATCAGGGCTAGGAGGGAGAGGGGCTTTCTCTTTTTATATACAGTATTATATCAGTATGCTCTAGAACAGATGATGTTCCCTAGTTGGCTCATGAGACATCTGCAAAAAAATCACCAAGCTCAGACAGCACCAAGGACCCCACAGTCCTCCTCTTCCTCCTCTCCAGAAACCCCACTCCCTTCTCGCATGGATGATGTTCCCTAGCTGGGTCATGAAACGTCTGCAAGAAAACCAACAATTTCAGAGAGCACCAAGGATCCCACAGTCTTCTTCCTCCTTCTCCTCTTTCTCCCTCTCCTCCTTCCTCCCCTCTCCTCCTCGTCTTCCTCTCCACAAACCCCACTCCCTTCTAGCATGGATGATGTTCCCTAGCTGGGTCATGAAACGTCTGCAAGAAAACCAACAATTTCAGAGACCACCAAGGACCCCCACAGTCCCCCCTCCCTCCTTCCCTCTTTCAGAGACAGCCGGGCGCACAAGAACACAGGCTCCAAATTTTACAGGGCGAAGGCCTCCTGGGAGCCGTTTTGCTTCCCTGAGAGGAATCTGGTGCTGTGGCAAAATGTTATTTGACAAAATATTGCACCATTTCAAACAACAACGAATACTTGGAATATAAGTTGAGTAAATTTTAGCGCACTATTTTGAGCCTAATCATCGGTCTGCATGTTGTCCCTCCTGTTATATGGCCACTCCTGAAGCAATTACATTTCTGCATAATTGCAGTTTTCCTCCTGTTTGATTAACGGGCTGCACGAAACCATTTTTAATAACCAAGAAACAGTTTAATAATGAAGCTGGGTTCCCCCCACCCACCCACTAGTGCTATTTTACACAGGCCTGTGTTGTTTCTTTGCGCAACACTTAACACCACGTATGATTGAAGTGTTTTTTTTTTTTAATGAATGGATTTGAAAAAGAAATGTTTCTCTTTGGTCAAGGATGTCTGTATGTGTGCAACACACACACACACACACACACACACACAAACACACACACACACACCAGGAGAGTGAAATTAAGCATTTTCCGAATGTTTGAGCCCAAAAGATTTCCCCATCACTGCTGTAACAGGTGAAGCCAGCTTTCCCCATGAATGCCGTTCTCACACAACCACCTTGGCAAAACTGACCCGCAATCAGCAACATGGCTGGGACTCAGCTTGGACTGGCAAGCCTGCAAGTTGGAGGCTGGTGTGGTTGTTACCTCAGACCCACAATGGCACACACAGAGAACCCCGCTGGCCCATGCCAGGGCTGGCAAGATAGGTGTGCCCGCACCCCCCACCTGCCACCTGATGGGGGAGAGGTTTTGTTGCATGGTGCCCGCCAGCCCAAAGCCCCGCGTGCCTTCTCCGCGGGGGTGGGCACTGGGCAGCGGGTGTCCCCCCCCCTCTCTCTCTGAAGTGGGGAGGGGCGGGTTGGCACCAGCGGAGCTGGAGACGGCTCCTCCGCCCCCGCCTTCCCTTGCCCGGCGTCCACCCCCCCCCCCCAAATCGGCGCTTGGCTGCTCCGCCTCACCGCTTTGACAGGCGGGCACCGAGACGGGCGCGGGGCGGCGACGGGCGCAGCAACCTGGGCGCCTCCTCTTGCCCGCCTTCCTCCGCGCCTCCCGCCCGCCCCGTCGAGGGGCCGCTGCCGCTTGCGAGGAGCCCCGACGGAGCCCAAGCAGGGGAGGGGGCTGGATCCGATCTCTCCCCGCCCCGCCGCTCCGATGGTAAGTGGGGAGACCCCCCGAAGGGGAAGAGGGTGGGGGTCTTTTTTTCCCTCAGCTGGCTCCCTCCCCTCCTCCGACGGTCGGCGCTGCCTCGGCTGCGGGTCTCAAGCGCGTGCGAGGGAGACGCATTTGCAACCAGGCGCCCGCGCTCCACTGCTGGGACGGGGGAAGCGGAGGACCCCTCGCCCCAAACCTTCCCCCTTGCCGGGCGAGGAGGCTGCAGGGAGGTCGCCTAGCGGCCGGACTGGACGCGCGGCCGGAGAAGGGCCGGAGCAGCCACCGGTGCCAGCCGGGCGACGCGTGTGGTGGGAAGGCGGCCGTCCAGCCTGCTCCTCCCTCCCTTCACGCGGTCTCCTGCCTCTCTCCTGGCCAGAGCAGCGCCGCGCCCTGCCAAGAGCCACCGCCGGCCCTGGCGGGGGGCCCGGCCCACCTCCTCCCCTGGACCCCCTCGACGGCGGCGGCGACGGAGGTTTCCTCGGAGACGTGGCTCGACGCGATCTGGGCCGCCGCGGCTCTCCCCGACGATCCGGCCGCGGCCAGCGGAGGTGAGTCTGGGCTGTCGTCCAGGCGAGGGAGGGGAACTGCAGGCGGAGGGAGGGAGCCGTCGCGGATGATGCCGCTGCTGGCCGCGCAGGGGCGCTTCTGCCCCGCGGTCCTTCCGCGGCTTCTGCCCGAGCGCGAAGCAGACGGGAGGCTCAGGAATGGGAGGTGGAGGTGGAGAGGGCGCCCCTCCGGCCTTGCGGGTCCCCCACTCCAGAGAGGGAGGGGGAGACGGACAGAGAGAATGAGAGAAAGAGAGAGAGAGAAAGACACAGAGACAGAGAGAGAGGGGGAGGGAGGGAGGGAGAGAAAAGGAGGAAGAGAAGAGGAGGGGGAAAGAGAGGAGAGGGGAGATAAAGGGGGAGAGAGAGCAGAGGCCAGCAGCCACCCTGTGCCCACCTGCACCCCATCCCATGTGGGCATGGAAGCTTCAGGAGACATTTGGCCCTGCCGATGCCTCCAATGGGATCGGAGACTCCTTTCAGAGAGGGGGAGGGGAGGGGCAGGGGAGGGGCTGGAGCAGCCCCTCCTGATGGGGACTGAGTCTGGGCAATACCTGGTTCAGGTGAGGGAAGGACCCTCCAGATACCAAGGGCTGAAGGAGGGGTGGGAGGGGCACCCATCCCAGGCAAGGGATCAGCCTTGGACTCTCCAAGCCCCCCCCCCCCCGCCTTGGCTCCCCATCATTCAGCCTTACAAAAGCTGGGGATTCTGGGAGTTGAAATCCAGGCACCTTCATGTTGCCCAGGCTGGGAAGCCCCTGCTGTGCGGGGAGAAGCCATCGTGGTAAGAGAACCCCAAGGTGGGAGATCGGGGGGGGGGAACTGGAGGGGCGAGGGGGCCATGAAGGCTGAGCCAGCATCGTCGTGAAGCCGCAACTGAAGAGGCCAGCCGGTCCTCGACTTACGGCGGGCCCGAAATTTCCGTTGCTAACCAAGACAGTCGTTGAGCCTTGCCCCAACTTACCACCTTCTTTGCCACCGATGTTAAGTGAAACCCTGCCGTTGTTAAGTTTGCGACACGGTCGTTAAGTGAATCCGCCTTCCCACGTTGACTCTGCTTGTCAGGAGGTCGCAAAAGGGGATCACGTGCAGCGGTCATAAGTACGAGCTCGTTGCCAAGCCTCTGAATGGAGCCTGGGAGGCTTCAAGGGGTCGTAACTGTGAGAAACAGACACAAGTCCCCTTTTTTCGGCGGCTTTGCAACTTTGAATCATCGCTGAATGAGTGGTCGTAAGTCGAGAACTGCTGCTCGACCCCCACCCCCCCACCCCCCAGTCCTGTTCCTTTGCTGGCCATTTGAGGAGAGTAGCTGGAGGGGGCTTCCAAGGAGCAGTCCCAAGAGGATCACGATGTAGAAGCCAAGCCTCCAGGAAACGGGGCCATTTAGCTGATAAGAGAGGAGGCTAAGAGGAGGGGGGGGCTGGGGCTGTGTACAAACACCCCAAAGGCAGCCCCCTGCAGGAAGAGGGGCAGATGGTACCCCCACGAAGCCCCTTGCAAGAGTTTGCAATTAAAAAGAGAGAAGGATTTAGGGAGATGGGATGGGAAAATGAACAGGTGACCACATATATTATAAAAAAGAAAAAGAAAGAAAAGAAAGATAGAAAGGAAGGAAGGGAGGGAAGGAAGGAGAGGGATGCAGGGAAGCAAGCAGGGAGGGAGGAGGGAGAAAGAAGAAGAGGGAGGGAGAAAGAAAAAGAAGGAGGGAGGGAAGGATGGGGGAGGGAGGGAAGAGATGGAAGGAAGGAGATAGAGGAGGAAAGCCAAGAGAGGGAGGAAGGGAAGGAAGGAAGGAGGGGATGCAGGGAAGGAAGCAGAGAGGAGGGGAGAAGGAAGAAAGGAGGAAAGAGGGAGGGAGGGAGGAAGGGAGGAAAAGGAGAGGAAGGAAGCAGAGAGGGAGGGAGGAGTTAGAAAGGGGGAAAGAGGGAGGGAGGGAGGAAAAGGAAAGGAAGGAAGCAAAGGGAGGGAGGGAGGAGGAAGAAAGGAGGAAAGAGGGAGGTAGCAAGGAAGGAAGGAGAGGGATGCAGGGAAGCAATCAGGGAGGGAGGAAGAAGAAAGAAAAAGAGGGAGGGAGAAAGAAAACGAAAGAAGGAGGGAGGGAAGAGATGGAAGGAAGGAAAAAGAGGAGGAAAGCAAAGAGAGGGAGGAAGGGAAGGAAGGAAGGAGGGGATGCAGGGAAGGAAGCAGAGAGGGAGGGAGGAGGAAGAAAGAAGGAAAGAGGGAGGAAGGAAGGAAAAGGAGAGGAGGGAAGCAGGGAGGGAGGAGGAAGAAAGGAGGAAAGAGAGAGGGAGGAAAAGGAAAGGAAGGAAGCAAAGGGAGGGAGGGAAGGAATTATGGAGGGAAGTTCCTGTGAAGCAGGCAAAGGGGGGAAGAGACCTAGAGCTGTGCCCGCTGCCCCCATCCAAGCAGGGAGGGGGAGGGGGCGTTGTGCCCTTCCGACTCCTCCACCTGACGGAACCAGGCGGGGGAAACCAGCGGGAGAAGCGCTGGCACGGCCTGGCATAAAGGTTCCTTCCCCTCCCATTGTTCGGCTGGGCCCCCTTTTGAATGCGTGCAGCACGGAGCCTCATGACTAATATTTGCTAATCCAGGTCCTTCTGTAAGATGACCCAACCTCTGGGGAGAGCTGCTCCCACGGAGGGAGGCTCGCCCTTTGCCAAACTTTGCCGGAGGTTCCCGACTCCTCCTGCGGGGGGTCAGAAGTTGAAGCTGCTGGGCAGGAGGGCTCTTGGCAGGGAGGAGGAAAAGGGGGGGGGGAAAGGTGATTTGGAGAGTTTGGGGTTGAAAGTCCGTCTCTATTGTTGCGCCCGGCAAGGCCTGCACTTCACCGGAGCTCCCCCCCCCCTGGAGTTTTATCCTTCCCCAAGCCCTTTTGTGAAAGCTTGATTTAAAAAAAATAATTTTTTTTTAAAAAAAGGAAACAAAAGTTAGAAAACGGAGAAGGGAAATAAGAGAGAAACTCTCTTATTCTGCAGCCTCCTGCTTGGGCAGGGGGTTGGACTAGATGACCTACAAGGTCCCTTCTAGCTCTCTTAATCCAGTCTAATCTAAAGCCTTCTGCAACAGGTGATCCCCCTGTTTTGCATTCTTCTCTTTGTTTTAGGGCCCACAAAACATCCCCCTCCCAGATCCCCCCCCTTTCTCTCTCCATGAGCTCAATCCTGGCATCCTCTATTTGGAAATCTAGTGAGGAATCAAGTAGCAGTTAGACTTATATTCCGCTTCATAGGGCTTTCAGCCCTCTCTAAGCGGTTTACAGAGTCAGCATATCGCCCCCAACAACAATCCGGGACCTCATTTCACCCACCTTGGAAGGATGGAAGGCTGAGTCAACCTTGAAGGAAGGAAGGAAGGAAGGAAGGAAGGAAAAGGATGGAGAGAGAGATAGAGGGAGAAGGAAGGAAGGAAAAGGATGGAGGGAGGGATAGGGAGAAGGAAGGAAGGAAGGAAGGAAGGAAAAGGATGGAGGGAGGGATAGAGGGAGAAGGAAGGAATAGCAATAGCAGTTAGACTTATATACCGCTTCATAGGGCTTTCAGCCCTCTCTAAGCGGTTTACAGAGTCACCATATCGCCCCCAACAACAATCCGGGACCTCATTTCACCCACCTCGGAAGGATGGAAGGCTGAGTCAAGCTGGAAGGAAGGAAGGAAGGAAGGAAGGAAGGAAGGAAGGAAGGAAGGAAGGAAGGAAGGAAGGAAGGAAGGAAGGAAAAGGATGGAGAGAGAGATAGAGGGAGAAGGAAGGAAGGAAGGAAAAGGATGGAGGGAGGGATAGGAGAGAAGGAAGGAAGGAAGGAAAAGGATGGAGGGAGGGATAGAGGGAGAAGGAAGGAATAGCAATAAGACTTATATACCGCTTCATAGGGCTTCCAGCCCTCTCTAAGCGGTTTACAGAGTCAGCATATCGCCCCTAACAACAATCCGGGTCCTCATTTCACCCACCTCGGAAGGATGGAAGGCTGAGTCAAGCTGGAAGGAAGGAAGGAAGGAAGGAAAAGGCTGGAGAGAGAGATAGAGGGAGAAGGAAGGAAGGAAGGAAAAGGATGGAGGGAGGGATAGAGGGAGAAGGAAGGAATAGCAATAGCAGTTAGACTTATATACCGCTTCATAGGGCTTTCAGCCCTCTCTAAGCGGTTTACAGAGTCAGCATATCGCCCCCAACAACAATCCGGGACCTCATTTCACCCACCTTGGAAGGATGGAAGGCTGAGTCAACCTTGAAGGAAGGAAGGAAGGAAGGAAGGAAAAGGATGGAGAGAGAGATAGAGGGAGAAGGAAGGAAGGAAGATAGAGGGAGAAGGAAGGAAGGAAAAGGATGGAGGGAGGATAGGGGAGAAGGAAGGAAGGAAGGAAGGAAAAGGATGGAGGAGGGCTAGAGGGAGAAGGAAGGAATAGCAATAGCAGTTAGACTTATATACCGCTTCATAGGGCTTTCAGCCCTCTCTAAGCGGTTTACAGAGTCACCATATCGCCCCCAACAACAATCCGGGACCTCATTTCACCCACCTCGGAAGGATGGAAGGCTGAGTCAAGCTGGAAGGAAGGAAGGAAGGAAGGAAGGAAGGAAGGAAGGAGGAAAAGGATGGAGAGAGATAGAGGGAGAAGGAAGGAAGGAAGGAAAAGGATGGAGGGAGGAGGATAGAAGGAAGGAAGGAAGGAAAAGGATGGGGAGGGATAGAGGGAGAAGGAAGGAATAGCAATAAGACTTATATACCGCTTCATAGGGCTTCCAGCCCTCTCTAAGCGGTTTACAGAGTCAGCATATCGCCCCTAACAACAATCCGGGACCTCATTTCACCCACCTCGGAAGGATGGAAGGCTGAGTCAAGCTGGAAGGAAGGAAGGAAGGAAGGAAGGAAGGAAGGAAGGAAGGAAGGAAGGAAGGAAGGAAGGAAAAGGATGGAGAGAGAGATAGAGGGAGAAGGAAGGAAGGAAGGAAAAGGATGGAGGGAGGGATAGGAGAGAAGGAAGGAAGGAAGGAAAAGGATGGAGGGAGGGATAGAGGGAGAAGGAAGGAATAGCAATAAGACTTATATACCGCTTCATAGGGCTTCCAGCCCTCTCTAAGCGGTTTACAGAGTCAGCATATCGCCCCTAACAACAATCCGGGTCCTCATTTCACCCACCTCGGAAGGATGGAAGGCTGAGTCAAGCTGGAAGGAAGGAAGGAAGGAAGGAAAAGGCTGGAGAGAGAGATAGAGGGAGAAGGAAGGAAGGAAGGAAAAGGATGGAGGGAGGGATAGAGGGAGAAGGAAGGAATAGCAATAGCAGTTAGACTTATATACCGCTTCATAGGGCTTTCAGCCCTCTCTAAGCGGTTTACAGAGTCGGCATTTTGCCCCCAACAACAATCCGGGTCCTCATTTCACCCACCTCGGAAGGATGGAAGGCTGAGTCAACCTTGAAGGAAGGAAGGAAGGAAGGAAGGAAGGAAAAGGATGGAGAGAGAGATAGAGGGAGAAGGAAGGAAGGAAGGAAAAGGATGGAGGAGGGATAGAGGGAGAAGGAAGGAATAGCAATAGCAGTTAGACTTATATACCGCTTCCTAGGGCTTTCAGCCCTCTCTAAGCGGTTTACAGAGTCGGCATTTTGCCCCCAACAACAATCCGGGTCCTCATTTTACCCACCTCGGAAGGATGGAAGGCTGAGTCAACCCTGAGCCAGTGAGATTTGAACCGCCGAACTGCAGAACTAGCAGTCAGCTGAAGTAGCCTCCAGTGCTGCACCCTAACCACTGCCACCGGCTCTATATCCCAATTCTCTCTCTCTCTCTCTCCCTCTCCCTCCTCCCTCCCCCCCTCTCTCTCCCTCTCCTCCCTCCCTCCTCCCTCTCTCTCTGGCCATGGAGGTTCTCCCTCATCCAGGTCATGTTTGCCCCCAAAGTGTTTCTGAAACAGCAGCTGGACTTTCTGGGGGTTTCTTCCTTGAAAACCAGAACCCGAGAAGCTCCTTGGATGAGAAGGGAAAGGCCTTCAAGGGTTAAAGGAAGAAACCCCAGTTTTGGGGACTCTCGCTATGATTCCAAATGCTCTTCCCAGAGTCAGCAGAACGTAGCCAGGCTCACTCACTGATCTCTCTCTTTCCGTCCCTCCCATCCATGTTTCAATCTCTGCCAGATGGGTGGGAGGTGGCCGGTCAGCCGGATGTGGGCTTGTCTCCTCTGGTTTGGTCCTCTTCCCTGGTCCCCAATCCAGAGGGCAGAAGGAATCAGAGGGGCACCCACCAAATGTTTGTACTTCAGGTTGGACTGTGAGGTCCTTGGGGCTCTCTGAGAAGTAGATGGGAGATGGGTTGTGAGGAAGAGAGGAGGAGGAGGAGGAGGAGGAAGGAAGAAGGAGGAGGAGGAAGAGGAGGAGGAAGAAGAGGAAGAAGAGGAGGAGGAGGAGGAAGAGGAGGAGGAGAAGGAGGAGGAGGAGGAGGAGGAGGAGAGAGGAGGAAGAGAAGGAGGAGGGGGAGGAGGAAGAGGAGGAGGAAGAGGTGGTGGAGGAGGAGGATGACTTCTGTGGGCTCCTTGGGGCTCTCAAAGCTGGGCTGTTTTCTTTCATGACCCAACGAGGTGACGTCATCCATGCCAGGAGGGAGGGGGCTTTGCTGGTCAGAGGGGAGGAGCCTTGTGGAGTCCTTGGGGCTCCCTGACTCAAATCAGGTTCAACCCCCAATTAAACCGGATGCATGTTGTGCTTTTAATACTGTTTGTATTGTTTGTATCCTGTGTGTTATTTTATTTCATTCGTATTTGTAAGCCGCCCCTGAGTCCCCCCAGGATTGGGCGGCATATAAACCCATGAAATTGCGAAATTGCGAAATTGGTCTTCTGCAGACCTTTCGTGAGCCAGCTAGGGAATATCATCAATGCTAGAAAGGAGGGAGTTTGCAGAGAGGAGGAGGAGGAGGAGGAGGAGGAGGAGGAGGAGGACTGAGTGTTCCTTGCTGTTCTCTGAGCACTAGAAGGGGAGGGGTCTGTGAGGAGGGGGCAGGTGGGAGGGCAGCCCAATCCTGCTGGTAAAATTCTGCTCTTAAAGCTCAATCAATCCAAGAGGCTTTTCCAACCTCCCACAATTCCTCCCTCGGTTTCCTCCGGGGGTTTCAGCTTCAGCCACTTTAAAGTTGGGCTCCAACTCCCAGAATCCCCCCAGCCAGCTGTGCTGACTTTGGGCAACGGGTGGGTGGGGGGCTTGGCTTAGGAGGGGAGGGGCCAGAGACCTCGCACCCCGTTTCACCTGTCTCACCCACCTGTGATGAGACGGAGGTGGCAGCGGGCCACGCAGGGTGAGGATGGAGGGGCGGGAGATGGGGAGGCGTGGAGGGGGCTCCTGACCTCTTCACCTTCTTGCTCCGTTAGATCGGTTCTACTTCCCAGGCAACGTCCTTCAAGATGGCTCCCCTTCTGGAGACCAGCTGTCCACCCAACTCTTCAGAAACCAACAGGTAAGGAGCAACATCCAGACTACTGCAGTGCTCTCTAGGTGGGGCTGCTATTTCTCTTCCACCGAGTCATTGTTCTCACCGCCAGGAAGTTTCTCCTTAGTTCCAGGTTGAGTCCAATCTCCTTCTCTGTCTCTCTTCCTTTGCAGCTCCGGGACATCTTGGTCCAGAAGGAGGTGGAGCTGACTCGGCTGCAGGAGGAGAACCAGCATCTCAAACACTTCCTCAACTCAGCCTTGGTCAAGCAGCTGGAGGAGAAGACCCAGGTATCCGTCCTCTGTAGGGGGACCTCTGTACCGGCAGCCAGGCCAACTCAGGACTTCTTGGCGCAAAGAAACCTTCCCCCAGCTCCATTTAACTGACGTCTGGGGGTGGGTGAGGGGGTCCTCTGGGGTTTTGGGTGGGTTTCCCCAAAAAATCAAAAACGGTAATGGAAGCATGAGTTTTTCACTGTTCTCCAAAACTCTGCCTATTTTCATCTGTTGATTCTATGCCATCAAGCTGAAATAACTCTTGAAAAGACTTTCTGCAGGAGGATTGTCCCCAATATGGTCCTTCAATGGTGCTACCATCACCTTCATCTGTCACTGAGCTTCTCTTTCCTTCCATCTTTCCCACCATGGTGGACTTCTCAAGGGAGCTGGTCTCTGCGTTGATGGATGGTTTAATTCTATGAGATCAGTGTTGACTCTTAGTAGCCAAAAGGATAGAGGTTCTCCATGGCTGATCTGTCTCCAGCCTGGTCCTTCAAGTCTTCCTTTCAGTCTTCCAATGATGGTCCCATCACTGCTGTAACTGAGTCCATCTTCTTTGCTTCTGGTTGTCCTTCTCTTTCCTTCCACCTTTCCCATCATGATGGACTTCTCAATGGAGCTGGTCTTTGGATTGATTGAGTGATTGATTGATCAATCATCATGTGCCATTGTGTCAGGCTCACCCTTTAGTGACTTCATGGATACACCTTCTCTATGGTTGATCTGTTCTTAAGCAGGTCCTGAAGATCTTCCAACAGTGACCCTGTCACCAGCGTAACTGGATCTTTTTTCTTGATGATTGTCCTCTTCTTCTCTTTCCTTCCTTTCTCAGCATGATGGACTTCTCAGAGGATCTGGTATTTGCATTGGTTGATGGTTTAATGCTATCCAATCAGTGTTGACTCTTAGCAGCCAAAAGGATAGAGGTTCTCCATGGCTGATCTGTCTCCAGCCTGGTCCTTCAAGTCTTCCAACGGTGGTCCCATCACTGCTGTAATCGAGTCTATCTTCTTTGCTTCTGGTTGTCTTCTTCTCTTTCCTTCCATCTTTCCCACCATGGTGGACTTCTCAAGGGAGCTGGTCTCTGCATTGATTGACTGATTGATCGATCCACTCATCATGTGCCATCAAGTCAGGGTCAACGTTTACGTACTGCATGGATGGGCCTTCTCCATGCTGGATCTGTCTCTAAGCAGGTCCTTTGGGTCTTCCAAGAGTGTCTCTATCACCACCATAACTCAGTTGATCTTCTTTGATGGAGGTTGTCCTCTTCTTCTCTTTCCTTCCTTTCCCACCATGATGGACTTCTCAAAGGAGCTGGTCTCTGCATTGATTGATGGCTTAATACTGTCAGATCAGTGTTGGCCAAAAGGACAGATGTTCTCCATGGCTGATCTGTCTCCAATCTAGTCCTTCAGGTCTTCCACTTTGCTGCTGGGTGTCCTCCTCGTCTCTCTCTTTCCATCTTTCCCTGCATGATGGTCTTTGCATTGATTGATAGTCAGATCAGTGTTGACTCTTAGCAGCCAAAAGGATAGAGGTTCTCCATGACTGATCTGAGTTCTAGTCCCACCTTAGATGTGAAAAGCAACTGGGTGACTTTGGGCCAATCACCAGGAGACGGTGAGTTCTAGCCCCACCTTAGGCATGAAAGCTAGATGGCTTATTTCAGAGGTGGGTTCCTACCGGTTCGCACTGGTTCGATAGAACCGGTTCATCAAACCTACCAAACCGGTTAGAAGAGGTTCCACCAGTGGACCCAGAAAGCAGGCCACACCTATAGAAGAGGTTCCAAAAAAATTTGAAACCCACCACTGGCTTATTTGTAAAAATAGTAAAGGCAGGATATAAATAAATAAATCCATTTTTGATCTGAATATGATTCCTAGTCCTGCCCGGCTCACCTCATCTTCTCCCCTTCTTTCCTCTCCCTCCTGAACAGAAGCTGCTTCTCCTTCAGGATGGCCAGGACGTCGACGGGACCTCCAAGATCGGCAAAAGGCACCGGAAGACGGAGGGGCGCCACCCGCCAAAGGCCAGGCGGAACCTCTCGGGCGCTTTCTCCGCCTGCCAAGAGGAGCAGCCGGCGCCTCCCGTGGATTCCTGGGTGCTGCAGACCCTGGGGCTCAAGGACGTGGATACCGTGGACGAGTCAGCTAACTACAGTGCCTCGACCCTGGGCCCTCCCCCTTTGGGCCCTCCCCTTTGGGGTCTTCCCTTTGGGGCCTCCGACCTGGGCGTCAGCGAGAGTCAACCGGGTGGCAGTGTCCCCTTGACCTCCCCAGTGGACAGCATTGCCAGCCCCTTCCCCACGCCCTGCCCACTGCCTTGCCTCCCCGACTGCCCCTCGCCAGCCAAGATGGACGTGGCCTTCACCACGTCTCTGAGCCCCCATTGCAACGTGAAGACCCACACCTTCCGCCAAGGACAGGCGTTCGTGCGCCGGGATGAAGATGGAGGGTGGAAGCTCACCTGGGTACCCACCCAGTCTGAATGAGGCCTTTCCCCACCATCCCCAACAGTCGCTGGACAGCCATCTGTCCCCTATGCTGAAAGGGTCTCCTGCTTGAGTAGGGGGTTGGACTAGAAGACCTCCAAGGTCCCTTCCAACCCTGGGATGGTTGGAACCAGCCAGCCATGTTCTACTGCCAGCGAAGGATGTGTTTACAGAGTCGTTTCCTTCTAATATCTCATCAAGCCCACGTTGCACTGCCTGAATAACAGAAGGATTATAACCATAACGATTGTCATGATTCTGTTGGCAACCTTCATACACAGCCATGGGAAGGTTGGGCATCAGAGCCACACCACGTGCCAGAGATGTACATCATGTGCCAAGAGCAGAAAGTGCCTCCAGATGCGGTGAAGAGAAGCTGCTGAGTTGATGCCTCCTAAATTCCTTGGGTCTTCTGCTCTGTAGAGATTGTCATGACGAGCCGGGTTCTAGGAAAAGGTTCTTGTTTGGAGGACTTGTCAACTGATCTAGAAGGCATGTCCTTGATGGAGGGCACCAGTGGGATAAGACTATCCCTCTTGCATGGACTTGGAGACGTCATTACTTGCTCAGCCTTAGCCTTCCAAAGCTCCACTATTCTGGCCAAGAAACCCCATGAGATGCCTGCTCTCTGGTACGGCTGCTATTGTTGTATTAGTACCAGAACATGGAAGAGACACCACCCACAAATGCCTGAAAAAGACCTCTGTCAGGTTCCACAAACTGCCAGCTAACTCTTGTGAAGGAAACCTTCTTGTGAAGGACCTCATGGTGGACACTCTCTCCTGACTCTCAAAAGGCCAGCTCTGCTGCTTCTGCTCAATTTTTTTTTGCCCTAAGTGAAGTGCATTCTCTGAGTCCCATCTGCCAAATATTTTGAAAAATTAGGAAAGACATAGTTGATAGGCTAAGATCAGGGAGATCTAGAACTTTGGAAACACTACGAGAGACGTAGCTGAGTGGCTAAGATTAAGAAGGACACTTCAGAAGATCTAGAACTTTGGAAACATGAGAGATGTAGCTGAGTGGCTAAGATTAAGAAGGATGCTTCAGAAGATCTAGAACTTTTGGAAACATTACGAGAGATGTAGCTGAGTGGCTAAGATTAAGAAGGACGCTTCAGAAGATCTAGAACTTTTGGAAACATGAGAGATGTAGCTGAGTGCCTAAGATTAAGAAGGATACTTCAGAAGATCTAGAACTTTGGAAGTTAGAGGCATAGCTGAGGGACAAAGATCAAGAAGGGGAGAATTCAGAAGATCTAGAACTTTGGAGGTTAGAGACACAGCTGATGGGTTAAGATTAAGAATTCAGAGATCTAGAACTTTGGAAGGGGGGACATAGCTGAGGGGCTAAGATCAAGAAGGGGAGAATTCAGCAGATCTAGAACTTTGGAGGTTAGAGACACAGCTGATGGGTTAAGATTAAGAATTCAGAGATCTAGAACTTTGGAAGGAGGGACATAGCTGAGGGGCTAAGATCAAGAAGGGGAGAATTCATAAGATCTAGAACTTTCAAAACGTTAGGAGAGATGTAGATGATGGGCTAAGACCAAGAAGAGAATTCATAAGATCTAGAATGTTGGAAAGCTAGGGGAGATACAGCTGAGGGGCAAAGATCAAGATGGGGAGAATTCAGAAGATCTAGAACTTCAAAGCTCTCTGAAGAGCTGGATTTTGGAGAAGATTTTCCCCCAGTCTGACCTACTTGGTGCTTTTTTGGAGTTGATGCAACTAGATTTGCCAGTCTCTTTCTAGGAATTTTCAAGGTTTCGCAGCTTCAAATGATTTTATTCAACAGAAACTGGGAACTGACAGTTGCGCGATGGAGCGGTGTTTATCACAGCTATTGTTGCAATTATTGCACTCAAAATAATTGGCCCTTTGGATCTCTGCCTGATATTTTCCCCAAATTAAGATGAGAGAGAGAGAGAGAGAGAGAGAGAGAGAGAGAGCAAGAGAGAGCAAGAGAGAGCAAGAGAGTTAGAAAGAGAGAAAGAGAGAAAAGAGAGAGAAAGAGAGAGAAAGAGAGAAAGAGAGTTAGAAAGAGAGAAAAGAGAGAGAGAGAGAAAAAGAGAGAGAGAGATCTTTCCAATATCTCTTCTTCAAGCAATAAAGCAAAACATTTAACTTCCCAGATTTGCTAATCAATCATTTTCTGCACTTATTCCAAAAGTCGTTGAGCACAAAAACATCCATCAATGGGAAGAAGAGGGTCTGGGGGTGCGGTTAACAGATGTATGCCCTTCTCTCTTTGCAGTCTCTTGGGGATTTCTTGATTTTCTCGTTCACCTTGGTTGATTCAAACTTTGCTTTTCTGGGCTAATTGCCCCAAAGGAATGAGGAGGGCTGGGGGGGCCACACTGGCTTACTCTGAGGTGGACAAACAAGCTTCTGAATTGGTGCCTTTCGACTTTAGAATTGGAAGGCCGCCTGGGTCTTGGGATGCATATTAATTAATGGCTATTAAATTAGTTCAGTCCGAGCCCAGCTGAAATGCTAGTGGAATGATCAAAGCGGGTAACAGAAAGATTCCTTTGCTGGCAGAACCCAAAGTTCTCCAGATATAAGACTTTCAGGAGTTATGTTGTACACAAACTCTCTCTCACACACACAAACACAGAGAGACAGACAGACAGACATCAAAAGAAGCTGAAATTCCTGATGGTGAGAACAATCAGTGGAACAGAAGTTGCCTTCAGATGTTGTGGGGCCTCCAAAATGAGGTTTTTTTTTAAAAGAAGAGGCTGTCTCTTGCTTGAGTAGTGTGTTGGACTAGAACAGTGTTTCTCAACCTTGGCAACTTGAAGATGTCCGGACTTCAACTCCCAGAATTCCCCAGCCAGCGAATGCTGGCTGGGGAATTCTGGGAGTTGAAGTCCGGACATCTTCAAGTTGCCAAGGTTGAGAAACACTGGACTAGAAGACCTCCAAGGTCCCTTTCAACTCCCTTATTCTATTATTCAAGCCAATTGAATTCAGGAACAATGAACCAATGGACCGCCTTCCCTCCAGAGGTTGTGGGAGCTCCATCACGGGAGGTTTTCAAGAAGAGACTGGAGAACCATTTCTTTGGATTGGTATAGGATTTCCTGCTGGAGTAGAAGGTTGGACTGGAAGACCTCCAAGGTCCCTTCCAAGTCTTTGGTTTTGTATTCCGAAAGTTTTTTTTTTTTGATTATGTGCTATCAAGTCAATGTTGAGCTTTAGCAGCCCCAAGCATAGATCTTCTCCAGGGTGAAAGGTTCTAGGTCAGGGGCCGGCAACCTGCAGATCTGGAGCCGCATGTGGCTCTTTCATCCCTCTGCTGTGGCTCCCTGTCGCTGGTCAGCTCCACAATTGACAGGGCTTTCGGTTAGGACAGGTAGAGGAAAAAGGACGCCGTGCTAGGAGGAGGCTCTATGGTGGGGAAACAGGGCTTCCGGTCGGCAGAGGAAAAAGGACGCCAGGCTAGGAGGAGACTCTATGGTGGGGGGAACAGGACTTCCGGTCAGCTTCAGAATTCAATGGGGGCTTCTGGTTAGGACCTTTGTGGCTCCTCGAGTGTTTGAAGTTGCCGACTCCTGTTCTGTGTCCTTATCCTACTTCTCCTCTCGGTTCCTTAGAGAAAGACTTCAAAAGGAACCGAGTCTTTGCACTGATCAATTCATGAGGTGCCATCATGGTACTTACAGGAGCATTTGGTCGCTCTGCTACACATTCGTACATTTTTGTATTTGTAATTATACAAATATTTAATAAATCATATTTAATAATAATAACAAGAACAAAACAACAGGAACAACCACAACAGTTTCCCAAAGGTGCTTTTTTTTTCCAGGAGGCAACTGGACTTTCTGCTTTTTCTTTGAAGATGTTTTTCCCTTCTCATCCAAGGAGCTTCTTCAGTTCTGATTGGATGGTGGGGAACACAAGCCCCTCCCTTTCCCACCTCCAGTCAGAGCAGAAGAAGCTCCTTGGAGGAGAAGGGAGACATCTTCAAAGAAAAAGCAGAAAGTCCAGTTGCCTCCTGGGGAAAAAAGGCACCTTTGAAGCAATCATGACCTGGATGACGGAGAAGCTACAAAGACATTAACATTACTTACTAAATATCCAACTATTATTTAATTAGTTTTTAATAATATTGTGTATTAAATATTAATAAATATTTGCATTCTACAGATGTAGAATATTTGTAGCTCTGCTGGGTGGGAAATTCTGGGAGTCCACAGATCTTAAAGTTGGACAGTTGGGTTCAGGGGTATCAGCCGTGGGCAGCAGCTGCCAAAAAACCCAACACAGTTCTAGGCTGCATCAACAGAGGGAGAAGAAGGAGGAGGAGGTGGCTCGTTTTTCTTTTTTTTTTTCTTTTTTTCTTTCTCTACTTTTATTGTAAAAAACAAATTGAATTGTATGGATACACCAAAGTGAGGAGAAGAGGGAAAGAGAAGGGAGAAGTAAAGAGGGAGTGAGAGGGAATGTAAGGAGGGTGAAATGGAGGGAGGGGGAGATGTCTGAGGGGGTAGGGAAGTAGAAGAGGGGAATGCTGGAGGGGTGAAAGGAAAGTTGGAGGGGGAGAAGAGAGGGTGTATGGGGGAATGAAGTGTTATGTGGGGTTTTTTTTTTTTCCTTTTTTCTTTTTTTTTTTATGCACAGTATATAAGTGATTGTATAAAATGAAAATGAAAATGAAATAAAATAAAATGTTTGTAAGAAAAAAAAAAAACAGAGGGAGAGAATCAAGATCACGTGAAGGGTTAATATCACTTTATAATGCTTTGGTAAGGCCACACTTGCAATATTTGCATTCAGTTTGGGTCGCCACGATGTAGAAAAGATGTGGAGACTCTAGAAAGAATTTCAGAGAAGAGCAACAAAGATGATTAGGGGACTGGAGGCTCAAACATATGAAGAACGGTTGCAGGAACTGGGGATGTCTAGTTTAATGGAAAGAAGGATTAAGGGAGACATGATAGCATCTTCCAATATCTCAGGGGTTGCCCCAAAGAAGAGGGAGTCAAGCTATTCTCCAAGGCACCTGAGGGTAGAACAAGAAGCAATGGGTGGAAACTAATCAAGGAGAGAAGCAACTTAGAACCAAGGAGAAACTTCCTGACAGGACGTTTAACCAGTGGAACAATTTATCTCCAAAAGTTGTGAATGCCCCAACACTGGAAGGCTTTAGGAAGATGTTGGATAACCATTTGCCTGAAGGGTTTTCCTTCACCCTGGAAGGTCCCTTCCAACTCAGTTATTCTATTCTATTCTGTTCCATTCTTCATTCTAATATCTGTTCTACTCTATTCTTCATTTTAATATCTATTCTACTCTATTCTATTCTTCATTCCAATATATGTTCTATTCTATTCTTCATTCCAATATATGTTCTATTCTATTCTATTCTTCATTTTAATATATGTTCTATTCTTCATTCTAATATCTATTCTACTCTATTCTATTCTTCATTCCAATATATGTTCTATTCTATTCTATTCCTCATTCCAATATCTGTTCTATTCTATTCTATTCTTCATTTTAATATATGTTCTATTCTTCATTCTAATATCTATTCTACTCTATTCTATTCTTCATTCCAATATATGTTCTATTCTATTCTATTCCTCATTCCAATATCTGTTCTATTCTATTCTATTCTTCATTTTAATATATGTTCTATTCTTCATTCTAATATCTATTCTACTCTATTCTATTCTTCATTCTAATATCTATTCTACTCTATTCTATTCTTCATTCCAATATATGTTCTATTCTATTCTATTCCTCATTCCAATATCTGTTCTATTCTATTCTTCATTCTAATATCTGTTCTATTATATTCTATTCTTCATTCTAATATCTGTTCTATTCTATTCTATTCTTCATTCTAATATCTGTTCTATTCTATTCTTCATTTTAACATCTATTCTATTCTACTCTATTCTATTCTTCATTCCAATATATGTTCTATTCTATTCTATTATTCATTTTAATATATGTTCTATTCTTCATTCTAATATCTGTTCTAGTCTATTATATTCTTCATTCTAATATCTGTTCTATTCTATTTTATTCTTCCTTCTAATATCTGTTCTATTCTATTCTATTCCTCATTCCAATATCTGTTCTATTCTATTCTTCATTATAATATCTGTTCTATTCTATTCTATTCTATTCTTCATTTTAATATCTATTCTATTCTATTCTTCATTTTAATATATGTTCTATTCTTCATTCTAATATCTATTCTAGTCTATTCTATTCTTCATTCTAATATCTATTCTATTCTATTCTATTCTATTCTTCATTCTAATATCTGTTCTGTTCTGTTCTATTCTATTCTATTCAAGTCACCCGGCCTTAGAGCTTTTAAGTTTCAACCCCTACAAATGGGGCCCCATCAAGACCCCCTTTGAACTGGAGGGCTCTTGGTGAAGTTGTGGCTTTGCTGGAGGAGGAAGGCTGAAGAGGCTCACCTGGCAGAAGGTTGGCCGAACCCCATGGCAAGAGGGTGGAAGCGGGGCCAGGGGAAGCCCCACGGAAGGAGCGGAGCCTTGGGAAGGTCCGTTGTGCTTGGCTTCTCCGAGGGCCGGTTGTGTTATTGATTAACTCCCGATGGGGTTGATGAGTAATTGTGGGCCAGGTGGCATCAGAGGGAGATGCTCCTGCTGTGGGGTGGAGGAACAACCCATCAAGGACACCAGGTGCCTCCAGAGCCCTGGACCTCCGCAGGTCACGTTTGATCTTCCATCCAAGCTTCTCCAGCAAAGGGGGAAATGTGATTCTCTCTCTTCCTGGAAAATCAGGGACTTAAGAATCATTGACAGAATGGAAGCAAATGGGCCCCAAATTGGGGGTCTTCCACCCATGACCAGAATCGAGCCCAAGAGGTCTATCGCTAAGCAAGATGGTTGTTCGGTGGGTTGTGCCCCATTTTATGACCTTTTTCACCATGGTTTGTTCACGGAATGGCTGCCATTTAGGAACACGGTCGTTAAGCAAAGCTGCCTTCTTGATTTTGATGGTCAAAAGGTCGCAAAAGGGGATCATGTGACACACACACACACACACCCTGGGGACACTGCAACCATCACAAAGGTGAGACAGTCCAAATTTTGATGAGGTGACCATGGGGATGGTACAACGGTGGTCGTAAGTGTGAAAAACTGTCACGAGTCACTAGAATTCAGGAAGAAATTTCCTGACAGTGAGAACAATTAAGCAGTGGAACCCAGCTTGCCACCCGAACTTGTGAATGCTCCATCACTGGAGGTTTTCAAGAAGAGTCTGGACAACTATTTGCCCAGGATGTAATAAGGTCTCTTGCCTTGGTCAGGGGGTTGGACTAGAAGACCTCCAAGGTCCCTTCCAGCCTTAATGATTCTTTCTTGGGCATTTTGGTGGTCAAGGAGCTTCAGGGGGCAACTCTTGTCTCCAAATTTGCCTCCGGCCAAGGTTCTGAGACCAAAAGCTCTCACTAGAGAGAGGCCTTGTTGCTCAGGGTTGGCACGTGGGGTCCTTGGTGCTCTCTGAGCTTGGTGGTTTTCTTGGAGACGTTTCATGACCCAACTAGGGAACATCATCAATGCTAAAAGGGAATGGGGTTTGCAGAAAGGAGGAGGAGGAGGAGGAGGAGGAGGAGGAGAAGGAGGAGAAGAAGAAGAAGAAGAAGAATAGGAGGAGGAGGAGGAGGAGGAGGAGGAGGAGGAGGAGGAGGAGGAAAAGGAGAAGAAGAGGAGGAGGGGGAGGAGGAGGAGGAGGAGAAGAAGAAGAAGAAGAAGAAGAAGAAGAAGAAGAAGAAGAAGAAGAAGAAGAAGAAGAAGAAGAAGAAGAAGAAGAAGAAGAAGAGGAGGGTCCTTGGTGCTCTCTGAGCTTGGTGGGTTTCTTGGAGACGTTTCCCGACCAACTAGGGAACATCATCAGTGCTGGAAGGTGATGGTGTTTGCAGAGAGGAGGAGGAGGGAGAGGGAGAAGGAAGAGAAGGACTATGGGGTCCTTGGTGTTCTCTGAAGTTGGTGGTTTTCTTGCAAAGGTTTCATGACCCAACTAGGGAACATCATCAGTGCTAGAAGGGTTGGTGGAGAGGGGGAGGGGGAGAAGAGGGGTCCTTGGTGACCTCTGGGCTTGGTGGTTTCCTTACAGACATTTCATGACCCAACTAGGGAGCATCCTCTGATGTAGCTTCCAATTTGGATAATCCCTCAAGGAGACAAGCGGGTACAGAATCTCTGCCAAGCTGCAGCAACCCCAGACCTTCTAAGGTTTAAATCTGAGGCCTGCCCAACTTTGCACATTGGTCCTATGGACTTCAAGCCCAATAATTTGCCCAGCAAGTCATGCTGGAGAATCCTGGGAGTTGAAGTCCACGGGTTGACATTGGAAGAAGCTCAGGGATGACACCATGCGCGTGCCAAGAACCAGGGAGGCCTGCCTGCCAACCACCTTTTCTCCTCTGGAGTTGTTCGAAATACAGAGCAGGTGGATTTCTTGGGCTCTGCCACCATGGTGTGTTGTGTGTGTGTTGTATGTGTGTGTGTGTGTAGTGCGTCTTCTCTTAGCAACTGGCAAGGCAGCGTGTGGAACGCTAGAAAGGGAGTCAGCCCAGGTTAACCTGGCTGGATTAAAAATTCCCCCGGCTTCGGCGATCTTAATGGGGCATGACAGACATTTCTCTCCCCTCCATGGGCACGGAGGGTCTTCTGCCAAAACACAGGTGCTCCTCTCCCATCCGCCCCCTCCTCTTTCAGGACTCAGGTCTCCGTCCTAGTTGGGGAGACCAAGCTTCGGATGTGGGCTTGGAAGCTGAGAAGGTTCGAAGGTGGGACGGAGAAATGTGGTCTCCCTTCGTGCCTTGGAGAGGGAAGATGGACGGACGACGTTTGGAGCCTGATCCCTTCCCTCCCCCATTCGGAGATCTCGGGTGGGAGGTCCCTCGTTCGGACCCCTCGAGGAATTGGGGGCCTCCTCCCTCTTCCTTCCCCTGTCACATCATGATATGGAGGACGGTGGGGTCCGTGGTGGTCTCTCTGAGCTTGGTGGCTCGGTGGCAGATGCTTTGTTACCAAACTAGGTAACTGTCTCTAGCCAAGATGGTTTGTCACAAATAAATTCGAATTTCTTTCTTTCTCTTTTGACCCTCGTTTGTTAGGTATTCAACTCCCCAGCAGATGTTCCAAGGTAAAAAATTAACTCTCCCTAGAGAGAGAGAGAGAGAGCCCGTCAACCTGAAATAGACGGAGTTGCATTACTCTGGAGGAGTAGCTGAACATCTGTCCAGATGTTTCAATCTCAGTTGCCGCCCCCACCTCCTCCCCTCTTCTTCTTCTTCTCCTCCTCCTCCTCCTTCTCCTTCTCCCTCTTTTCTTCTCCTTCTCCTTCTCCTTGTCCCTCTTTTCTTCTTCTTCTTTTTCTTCTTCTTCTTCTTCTCCTCCTCCTCCTCCTTCTCCTCCTTCTCCTTCCCCCTCTTCTTCTTCTTCTTCTTCTTCTCCTTCTCCTTCTCCTTCTCCTTCTCCCTCTTTTCTTCTTCTTCTTCTCCTTCTTCTTCTTCTTCTCCTCCTTCTCCTTCTTCTCCTTCTCTTCTTCTTCTTCTCCTTCTTCTTCTTCTCCTCCTCCTCCTTCTTCTCCTTTTTTCTTCTTCTTCTTCTTCTTCTTCTTCTTCTTCTTCTTCTTCTTCTTCTTCTCCTCCTTCTTCTCCTCCTCCTTCTCCTCCTCCTCCTCCTTCTTCTTCTCCTTCTTCTTCTTCTGGTTACAAAAAAGGTTGCAAAAAAGATGTCGAGGCTTTGGAAAAAGTGAAAAGAAGAGCAACTAAGATGGTCAAAAGTCTGGAGGCTAAAACAGACAATGGACGGTTGCAGGAACTGGGCCTGGCTAGTCTAGGGAAGAGAAGGACCAGGGGAGACAGGAGAGCATCTTTCGATATTTGAGGGACTGGCACAGAGAGGAGGAAAGGGGTCAGGCTATTCTCCAAAGCCCCCAAAGGTCAGAGAAGGATCAATGGATGGAAACGGAGCAAGGAGAGATTCAACCTGGAAGTAAGGAGGAATTTCCTGACAGTGAGAACCATCAACCCATGGAACAGAAGTTGCCTTCAGAGGTTGTGGGAGCTCCATCCCTGGAGGCTTTCAAGAAGAGACTGGACTGCCATCTGTCAGAAATGGTGTAGGATCTCCTGCTTGGGCAGGGGGTTGGACTAGATGACCTACAAGGTCCCTTCCAACTCTATTAATCTGAATCTGATTAGGAAGTTGGAGGCTAAAACATATGGAGAACGGTTGCAGGAACAGGGCATGGCTAGTCTAGTGAAGAGAAGGACCAGAGGACACAGGAGAGCATCTTCCAATATTTGAGGGCTGCCCCAGAGAGGAGGAAGAGGGTCAGGCTATTCTCCAAAGCCCCCGAAGGCCAGAGAAGGAAGAATGGATGGAAACTGACCAAGGAGAGATTCAACCTGGAAATAAGGAGGAATTTTCTGACGGTGAGAACAATCAACCCATGGAAGAGAAGTTGCCTTCAGAAGTTGTGGGAGCTTCATCCTTGGAGGCAATAGCAATAGCAATAGCAGTAGACTTATATACCGCTTCATAGGCCTTTCAGGCCTCTCTAAGCGGTTTACAGAGAGTCAGCATATTGCCCCCAACAATCTGGGTCCTCATTTTACCCACCTCGGAAGGATGGAAGGCTGAGTCAACCCTGAGCCGGTGAGATTTGAACCGCTGACCTGCTGATCTAGCAGTAGCCTGCAGTGCTGCATTTAACCACTGCGCCACCTTGGCTCTTAGAGGCTTTCAAGAAGAGACTGGACTTCCACCTGTCAGAAATCGTGTAGGGTCTCCTGCTTGGGCAGGGGGCTGGTCCTTTCCAACACTGTTAATCTACCTGATGCCCTTCCAGCTCTATTCTGATTGATTGATTGATTGATTGATTGATTGACTCTGTCTTCCCATTGTCTTTGCTGGCCAGAAGGTTGTAAAAGGGGACTCTATGATACCCCAAAACACGACAACCCGTCATAAATACGAGTCAGTTGCCAAGCGTCTGAATTTTGTTCACATAACATGGGGATGCTGCAATGGTTGTTAAGTGTGAAAAAGGATCATGTCACTTTTTTCAGTGCCGTCGTAACTTCAAACAGTCCCCAAATGAACTGTTGTAAGTTGAGGACGCCTTGCATTTAAGGGCCAGCTTATCAGGAAGCGAATTAGAAAGGTGCAAGAAATCCAAAACCCCAGGCTGTAGGTCTGCCCCAAAACCTCCCTCTTCAGAAGTATGAGTTTGATAAATAATAATAAAGTGTGTTTATCCAGGTTTAGACACACCAATCCTTCCTGGGTAAATTTAAAGAGAGCTTAACTCATCCACAAACAGACGGGGGGAAACACACAGAAGGCGTGGAAAGCATTGTTAGTTGGAGAGAAGGGAAAGTTAAATTGCTGGACTCAAATAATACCAAAAGTAAATCAAAGTGAAGGATTAGGTTTTAAGAAGGCTATGAAAAGGACTCTCTCTTTTTTTTTTTTAAAGGCCATTTGCGAAAGGGGAAACTTGTGTTTGGTTTCCAGAAGTCTGAAAACCTTCAATAAATCATGATGATTGTTTAAATATTTTCCGAGGAACTGAACGAGAAAAATGTATTGAACAGGCTGAAGGAGCTTTGATTTATGATGGCACACCGCCTTCTCTTTCTCTCTGCCTCTCTATACAAAATGGCAAAGATTGGGTACTTCCCGGGGATTAAGGATCCTAACTGTCAATCAACCCGGCTGATTGGGGAAGGGGGGCCTATATTTCTGCAGATAGCAATTAGCAATAGCAGTTAGACTTATATACCGCTTCATAGGGCTTTCAGGCCTCTCTAAGTGGTTTTACAGAGTCAGCATATCGCCCCCAACAACAATCCGGGTCCTCATTTCACCCACCTCGGAAGGATGGAAGGCTGAGTCAACCTTTGAGCCGGTGAGATTAGAACCGCTGAACTGCAGCTAACAGTCAGTGAAATGAGGATCCGGATTGTTGTTGGGGGCAATATGCTGACTCTGTAAACCGCTTAGAGAGGGATGAAAGCCCTAGGAAGCGGTATATAAGTCTAACTGCTATTGCTAACTGCTATCATCTCTGTTGCTCTTCTCTGCCCTCTTTCTAGAACAGTGTTTCTCAACCTTGGTGACTTTAAGCCCTGTGGACGTCTGGCTGGGGGATTCTGGGAGTTGAAGTCCACAGGACTTAAAGTCGGCCAAGGTTGAGAAACACTGTTCTGGGGTCTCAGCGGCTTAATTTTGTTTTATAGATTTTCAATCTTTTAATGTTTCTTCTTCCCTAGGTGCACCGTTGGTTTCCCAATGGATATCAGGGTATTTAAAAAATCTCTGTTCTTCTTGCAGTGTCTTTCCTGAACTCTTCAGCTAACTCAGTGGTTCCCAAACTTGGCAACTTTAAGACTTGTGGACTTCAACTCCCAGAATTCTCCAGCCAGCTCTGCAGAGCTGGCTGGAGAATTCTGGGAGTTGAAGTCCACAAGTCTTAAAGTTGCCAAGTTTGGGAACCCCTGAGCTAACTGATTAGCAAAGAGTTCGTCCATGATTAGTACACACCTCCAGCAAAGCCATTTCTTCTCTCTTTTAATATTTACCCAAATACTTTCAGGAAAGCTTTTGTTTATCTCTGTGGAAGTCTACTAATTCCTTAGCTGCAATGCAAACAGCCCCAACTCTTTTGTTGAGTCTGT